>NW_027397084.1:4698414-4745771 GCF_003265705.2 Callorhinus ursinus
GAATACAGCGGGCCCAAATTGTCTCTGCAGCTGCTTGCACACTCTGGAGTCCCAGCTGATGTGGGAAACAAAGGCAAAAGAAAAATTATTAAATTTCCATACGACCTACAGCCCATTGACAAGTCCTTGAAACAGGCAGAGTGACATCCCTCTAGGGACTCAACTACCTCAAAGTTAATACTTTGCTAAGAACAAAAGGCAATCCTACCCTGAAATCCCCCCCACCCCTCAGGATCCTGTAAGTCTACTTTAAGGTACAAAAATTCCTTTGGAAACTTCCTTTATCTCTAAACCCCCCAAGATACGTTTTGGCAATCATCACCCCAAGCACATGGCCCACCGATATACATCTGAAGGGTCTCGTGACTAAGGTTTTATTAGATGGTAATAAATGACCTTTTCCCAACAATAGCTAGCCCCCCTCAAGGTCCTAGAAACCTTGCTTCCAAAATTCCTTAGAGACTTACACTATCCCTAACCCCCTCCCAACCTGAAAGCATATAATGGGCCACTCCTCATGACCCTGGTGCAGCTCTTTCTGCCCAGGGCTCCTGTCCCCATGCTTTAATGAAATCACCTTTTTGCACCAAAGACGTCTCAAGAATTCTTTCTTGGCCATTGGCTTGGAACCCTAACATCGTCTTTCCTACATCACCAGCCATGCCTATACTTTAAAACTCACAGCCAAGATGCAGAACTTAGACCTTGATTTCTTTTTTTTTTAAGATTTAATTTTAAGTAATCTCTATACCCAACGTGGGTCTCAAACTCACAACCCTAAGATCAAGAGTCACATGCTTCACCGACTGAGCCAGCCAGGTGCCCCACACAACTTGATTTCAAAGGTCCACTATCACAGGTTACTAATCCAGGTACCGGGTTTACATCCAGTAAATCCTCAACACCTGAAAATATATATTTTTTTATTTTAAATTTTTTTCTTTTTAGATTTTATTTATTTATTTGAGAGAGAGAGAGAGAGAGAGAGACAGAGATAGTGAGAGAGAGCACAAGTGGGGAGGGGAGGGAGAAGCAGGCTCCCGGCAGGGCAAGGAGCCCGACGCGGGGCTGGATCCCAGGACCCCGGGATCATGACCCGAGCCGAAGGCAGTCGCTTCACCGACTGAGCCACCCAGGCGCCCCAACACCTGAAAATATTAACATATGACTGATATTCTTAATTCATTTAATCGCATGTTTTTAAGCAACTGCTGGAGCTAGACTATTGAATATGAAAGAAAATATCCCCTTGGAGTTTGCATTTTAAAGTGAGGGGAGGCACGAACCCAGAGCACCTTAAAAGTTCCATTAAATTCAATAAACATTTAGTAAGTTCCTTTTCGACTCCAGGTCCTGTATTTGGCACTGCAAATCCAAAGAGAAAAAAAGATACCATCCACTCTTAACCAAGTACGCCTGGGGAACGCAAGCGTTAACAAACAAATCTACTTCATTTGGTAATTTCTCTTCCTACTAGTAACTTTAAAGATACACTCTTCCGTTCCATTAAGTTTCCAATTAAAGGCAGGAGCACAATCCCATATGCAGCTGTCAAAAGACGTGCCCATTTCTCAGCTGGTTCCCTACTGCAAGGATTGTTTCTGTTTCTTGTGACCTCACCTGTAAACTGCCTACTACTCAACTTTGGGTGTAAAGGTGCTCACTTTTCCAGTGAAACAGGTACTTTGGGTAGAATCACGTCGCATTTACCTCAATTCACTGGAACTAGCTGAAACCGCTCTAGACCTGTGCTGCGCCCTGGTGCAACCAAAGTCGTTTTGCCTGAGGCCACCAACGTCGCCAGGAGCCTATTAAGTAGGAGCGAACTGCGCTTGGCAATAGCTAGGGGCCTTTCCGGGACTCGCTGGGTTTCAGGTCTCCTGAAGGGCACCCAGCCCTAGGATGATGGAAGAGGGGCGTGGTGGGAGATGGGAACTGACCTCCTCGAGGTCCAATGCGACCCCACCAAAAGAGCTGTGTCCAGGTGGTACCTGACTCTAACCAATCGCAAAGGGAATTACATTTAACGCGGCTCCGGCAGCCAATCCGAGCACACGTCTCAGCCTCCGCCGCCCGCCGGGTCCCAGCCGGCTGGCAGCAGGTTCCGCAGTCGCGCGCCGGGCGGCTGCGCACACTCCAGAGCGCCCCCAACAAAGCGGTTCTCTGGGAGGTTGGGGCTGTTATCCGCGGCGGGGGCGCCTGCTATTGCGCAGGCGCCTCAGGAAGATCTCTGCCTCGCGCGTGTCCTTTCGGGTCTGCCTCGCCCCCAGGGCCCACGAGCGCGGGATTCCGCCAGTGCTGAGTTCCGCGCGCCGGCCGCAGCGGGTGAGTGTGAGCCTCGCGCGGCCGGCCTTCCGGAGGGAGATGCCACCCCCTCCTCGGTCGCCTGGGGCTGTGACACTAGAGGTGATGAGAACCCCCCCTCCCCCAGCCCCTGGGGCGCCGGCGGGTCGTCCGCGAAAGGGACCCGGAGGCGCCGGGAGAGGGCTGGGCTGGGAGAGGCGGAGGGCGGTGTGGGGGGAGGAAAGAGCAGTTGGCAGGTGGTTTGGGGTGGGGGGAGGCCGTGCTGTGAAGGGTGGGGGGGGCAGTGGGCTGACGGGGGGGGGGGGGGGGGGGGGGGGGGGGGGGGTGGGCTGTTTGCCACCACTGAATATTAGATCGGAGTTCATGGCAATTACATAATCAAATTTAAGAACTAATTTCCTAGAAAACCAAACAGCAAAGATAACATTTAAGTGCTTTTTATAGGCTGGACACCGTATTAAGCCCTTGACAAACAGTGTTTCCTTTTCTCGGTATAGCAACCCTGTGAGATAATAACGTCCCATTATGCAGATGAGGAAATTCAGGCTCCGAGAAGTGGGGAGACGTGTTCCACATTGTACAGCTGGTGACAGGCAGATTCAGGTTTATACTAGGGCCGACTCCAGAGTGGTTTTGCCTACTAATGTGATCTGCTGGACCTAAGCCTGCAAACTTGCTCAGTGTTATAGGAAGTCAGGGGCTCGTTTTAATGTCATGGTTTTCTTTTCTTTCTTCCTTTTTTCCCCCAGAGGTTGTTCCAGGCTATTTTACGGAAATTAAGCTCGTTTGAAAGCAAAGAGGAGATATTTTATGTATTTTAGCTTAGCTACAAAATATAATTTGGGAGAAATTTTGATGAAAACTCAAGAAGTACCTGAGGGGTTATATTTTACTATGTAGAAGGTAAGATAGTTTTGAAGATACTAGAAAATTTTATGCGCACTTAAAAATGGGAGAATTATTTAGAATCCCAGAATTTTTAGGACTGAGAAAGTCTTCTAGAGTAGTTTTTTTTCCTTAGAACAATAAGAAAATAATAATCCAGAGGAAATCAAGGTTTCCCATGTCTGCAGACAATGCTATTTTATTTTAAAGCTGTATAAAAGTTTCATTCTAAATATTTATGAAGTCTTTAGGGCTTTTGTATTACAAAGCAGATGGCCAGCTAATGGTGACAAATATCTTTCACCATTTCCTGTAACTGCTATACTCTCCCAGCTTCACCTGGGCTAAGAATGCCAGTGGGAATTGCCTGACATGCATTCCATCCAGGTAGAAACAGTCATCCCAGTCGTGGTAGAGCATGTTTTGTCCCCTGAGTTGAAGATGACTACCTACTACTTCTGGTGGCTGTTGGGATATTTGGATGTAGTCCAGATGCTTTTTTTTTTTTTGTCTCTTCCCTCTGCTATTTTTTTTTTTTTTTGGTTTGAAAAATTAACAGAATTTTTCTCAAAGTTTAGTCATATAACAATTAGTGATTTTACTTCCTTGAAAACTACTTGAGAACTTTTCACTGGTATTTTTTTTATCGATTAACACCCCCTGTTAGGGGCACCTGGGTGGCTCAGTCCTTAAGCATCTGCCTTCTGCTCAGGTCTTGATCCCAGGGCCCCTGGGATCAAGCCCCGCATCCTTCTCGCTGCTCCGCGGGAAGCCTACTTCTCCATCTCCTACTCGCCCTGCTTGTGTTCCTGCTCTCACTCTCTCTCTCTCTCTGTCAAATAAATAAATAAAATCTTTAAAAAACAACAACAACACCCCCTGTTTGAATGAAACAATGCAGTAGACGTAGATAGAGGCATTGCTAATGAACATGTTTTGGTAGGAAAAGTTTCGGTAATCATTTGGAGTTTATTACTAGTCTTGTTAACTGGCTGTTAATAGACTTGTGAACTTGTTGGGGGCATGAATTCATAAGTAAGTGCGTAGTAAAGCTACTAAATTGCTTTCTGAGCTTGGCCAGTCACTGGACTTCAGCTCTATCATATGTAAAAAGGGGTTGGACTAAATTATTTCTAATTATTTTAAGGTTGCACAGTAATATCCTGCCTGTCATAGTTCAGACTTTTTGCTAACAAAGCAGCTTTGTAACGAAAATGGATAAAAAGAAACTAAACTTGAGGGCCTGTTCTGTAACACTATATGCATCCCCATTTCACAAACACCAAAACTAAGTCTGGGAGAAGTTAGATCTGCTTACAATTTGCCCATCGACTAAATGTGAGCTTAAGTTCTGGGACTTATTTCACATTTAGCGTGAAATGTAAATGTGAAATTTCTCTGATTTCAGGGCCTATAATCTTTCTGCTCTGTGCTGCTCTGTCTAGGGCATAAGGATCCTAACAGTGTGCTAATGCATTCCTGAACCCCAGGATAAATAGCATATATAATTGAACATCATTTTCACTCAAGATTTAGGGAAGAAATATTTTGATTTATATGTATTTTGAGAGAGGGTCAGACACAGGTTTTTGTTTGGCTATAGTTTTTGCATTTGGAAGGTGTTATAAAACATTTTCATGTTAAAACACCCAAGTCTATTATGGAATATAAATTTCACATAATTTTGGGAGTAAATTGAGACATCAAAGATGTTTCCTGTTTTGTTTTTTTAAAGATTTTATTTATTTATTTGAGAGAGAGAATGAGATAGAGAGAGCATGAGAGGGGGGAGGGTCAGAGGGGGAAGCAGACTCCCTGCCGAGCAGGGAGCCCGATGCGGGACTCGATCCCGGGACTCCAGGATCATGACCTGAGCTGAAGGCAGTCGCTTAACCAACTGAGCCACCCAGGCGCCCTGTTTCCTGTTTTTTGGCAGGGCATTTCAGATGCTTTTAAGATTACAATTTTATTCCCTCTTTTTGTTGTTGTTAGTATAATAATTTTATTGAGATATAATTCACACTCTATCCAGTTCACACACTTAAAGTGTACAGTTATATGGAATCATGGAACCATCACCACAGTCAATATGAGAACATTTTCATCTCCCCAGAAACAAACCTCATACCATTGGCATTTACTCCCCATTTCTCCCAGCCCTTTGCCCGAGCACTACCAGTGTACTTCCATCTCTAATAGATTTGCCTGTCTTAGGCATTTCATCTAAAGAGTCATAGGGTAAGAGATCTTTTGTGATTGCCTTCTTTCACTTAGCAAAATGCGTCAGGGTTTATCCACTTGTAGTGTCTGTTAACACTTCGTTCCTTTTTATGGTCAAATAATATTCCACGGTACGGATAGACCACATTTTATTTGTCCATTTTTTCATCACCTGATGGGCGTTTGAGTTGTTTCCATTTCTTGGCCCTTAAAAGCAATGCTGCTGTGAACATTTGTGTGTATAAGTTTTATTTAGTGTGAGCATCTGTTTTAATTTCTCTTGGACATATGCCTAGTAGTTGAATTTCTGGGTAATATGGTGACCCTGTTTAAACTTTTAAAGATCTGCCAGAATGTTTTCCAGGTGGCTCTCGCATTTTACATTCTCACCAGCACTGTATAAATGTTCCAGTTCTCTTTGCACCCTCCCTAACTCTTGTTCTTGTCGGTCTTTTTTATTCTCTCCATCCTCCTGGGTCTGAAGTGGTATTTCATTGTGGTTTTGATTTGCATTTCCCTGATGATGTTGAACATCTTTTCATGTGCTTACTTGCCACCTGTTAAAGATTAACAGGAGAAAGGTCTTTTCAGAGCCTTTGCTCGTTTTTTAATTGAATTGTTTGAGTTTTTATTTTTAAGTTGCTACAATTTTTTATATATTCTAATTATAAATCACTTAGACAATTTCCAAATATTTTCTCGCATTTTGTGGGTTGTCTTTTCTCTTTCTTCATGGTATCCTTTAAAACACAAAGGTTTTTAGTCTCAATGAAGTCCAATTTCTTTCTTTTTTTTTTTTTTTTTTTTTTTGGTTGCCTGTGCTTTTACTGCTGTACCTAAGAAGGCTTTGCAACTGTCCAGGCATCATTTTTGAATTGATTTGGTACCCCTCTGTTCTTAGAGATAAATTTGTTGAAAAAGGTTTGGATATCGTGTTAGAAACAAGACTTACTGGTGTATGGCTCTCAAACACAGCGTTACAAAGAAGTTTTGGTCTTATAGAACAGAGTTCATTCACCCTTATCTTTGTTCTTTCAGGATGACAGCCTGATTCATTACTTTATTTATGCCCCTATTGTGAGTATGACAGATTTGAAAAGTGTAAAGCCCTCATTGCACATACATACATTTTTGTGGTGTAATCTTAGTTATATTAGATATGTATTGAGTGATTTAAAAAAAATAAAAGAGTGTTTGGGCAAGACTTCATGTGCGGGAGGTAACTTCAGGATGTTTGGGAGCACAGACTATTACTGAAGAGCTGTTATAGGTCACCTATAAGTCACTCAGATAAATGCCCATTATCTTTTACACGTCTTTGTAATATATTTGAGGCAGATGGCGATGATGAAAGATGGTAAAGGAGAGCACGGTTGGCGATGATTTCTGTAACTATTTCACAGTAATGTGTATGTGGGTTCGGCCTGGGTACCGCAGGGGCTTGACTGCCAGGCTGAAGTGTTTGTGTAGGCAAGGGGACTCTATGAACATGTTTTTCTAGAGGAGTGTTATGAACAGAGCTCCACCCAGGAAGATTAAGTTGGGGCAGATATTAGGTGACAAAGGGGAGGGTGAATAAGGTGGGAAGGTCAGGTAAGAGACAGAAGCGCTCCCACAGGAGGTGTTAAGGGCCTTTAGAAGTACGGCAGCAGCAGCAGAGATGGAAAGAATGGGGAGCTGGTCAGAAGGCAGGTTCCTGGCTTCTCCTCTAGCCTGACTGAGTCAGAATTTCCTAGGTGTACAGACTGGGCCGCTGCACTTGTAACCAGCTCCCCTCAGTGATTTTTCTGTCTACTGTGCTGTGGTAGGTGATATGCAAATAGAATCGATGAGGCTGGCACGGATGGTTTGCTCAGGGCAGCTGTGGTGTGAGAGAATGGGGAAGCTGTTTTAAAGGCTGGGGAACGAAGGAAAGGAGAAAGATTTGGAGGTGCAGAGAATGCATTCAGTTTGACATACATCAGGCTTGCCTTGCCCACAGAATAGTTTGTGCGGTGGAATTGGTGGGGAATGTAAACTGGTTGCTGAGGAGGGAAAGAGCCAGGGCAGTACATGAAGACAGTTTGTGGCATGCCTGGGTGGCTCAGTTGGTTAAGCGGCTGTTTTCGGCTCAGGTCATGATCCCGGGGTCCTGGGATCGAGCCCCGCATCGGGCTCCCTGCTCCGCGGGGAGCCTGCTTCTCCCTCTCCCTCTGCCTGCCGCTCCCCCTGCTTGTGCTCTCTTTATCTCTCTGTCAAATAAAAAAAAATAAAATCTTTAAAAAAAAAAGACAGTTTGTACAAAATAGATTTATGGGTAGCTTTAAGATACGGTACCACCGATTTGCTGTTTCAGTCTACTCTTACTGGAAACAAATACTTGTGTACTCAGAAAACAGGGAAGCAGCTCAGTCCCAGCTTTCCTGGAGACCAGCGTGGCCTCCTCACAGGTTGTCCCGTTGCTGGAGCCCAGGGCAGTAGCCTGCATACTGTTGCCGTGTGACTGAACTCACACTGACCGACTGAGGGAGGAGGGGAGTTGTGCGTGGACACTAGGTCGGGGGCACCAAATACTGAATGAGAAGAGAAATGCCGTTCTCTGTCTCGATCCTTGAGAGTTGATATTGCGGAGCCATGGCTGGGACCGTGTCTGTACAGTGTGTCTCCTGTACCAAACAGCACTGGTACTGTTCTCTTTGGAGAGCTGATTTGGTTTTGTTATTCCGTCCTGTTTTGGGTTTCATGGATGGCATCAGCAACAGATGATGCATGCACCACACTCAGAAGACAGCCCGTCTCAGGTTAAAATGTAGACTTTTCAGACCCAAAGACTCTCACAAACAAGATTCTGTGCCTTTGGTCTTCCCAATTTGAAGTTCCTAGTTCTGAGACGGTCCCAGCTTCAGTCAGCAGATGTTTGAATGACTGCGTACACACAGGTCATCTAGCTGGTATGTTTGAAGGAAAGAAAGTCTCTGCCTTCAAGTAATTGTGGTTTAGTTGGGAGAAAGAAGAACACACAGTAAATGGCTCCTGAACTTAATCATCATGTCAGTTAGCTTGTGGCTGCTTCTGCCTGGGACCTCAAGGTGCAAACCCCCCGCGGCCATACCTTGGGTCTTCTTACTCTGAGATAATGAATTCACTCACCTCACTCTGACTACAGCCTCACATCCTTGCAACTTCCCTCAGAACCTCTCTACTTCACGATCTGTATCAGTTTGAGCTTAGATGCTGCAGTTCAGATTTTAGTCACTCCCTAGTCAGGATCTTGAACTGCCTTTGTTATACTTCAGTTTCTCACAGAGTCTCAAGTGCAGGCACGATCAGCTGCCAGTTTTGTTCAGGCCTGTGCCAGGGCCTCTAAATTGCTAGAGAAAACCAGTCAACAGTGTCACTAAAAATTCAGCTTTGACCACCCATCCTCCTGTTGCCCTGTACGCTCTCCCATTCTCCATGTTGGCCGTTTCAGACATTCTGTTTCTCAAACCCTTGAACATTTTACCATTCTCCTCTCTCTCAATAATTCCCCCTACCTTTTGCAGCACAGAGAATACAGCTCCCTTCATCTCCAACCCTCAGACCTGTTAGCTTACCTAGCTTTAGCTCCTTCTCTCCTATTACAGTGGAAGACATATCCTGTCCAACTAAAGTGGATCATCCTACCTAAATCACCTATCCTGTTTTCTGAAGGACCAAAGATGATAGAGACTGAAGGCAGGGAGATTTATTATGGGAAAGCTGTTTTTATAATCAGTGAAATAATGCAAAATCAGAGCTCTAAGCCTGGGGTATTAGGTAAACTAGCTATGTCCTTGATAGTAAAGAGGAAGTTTAAGGGATATGGTGAAGTTCATTTCAACAGCTGTTGGATTTCTTCAGAAGTCATTGTGGCAGCCAAGTCCCTGTAGGCTTTGTCTGTCAACCTCCTGTAAATACTGGGAATGTATAGATTAAGGTGGGATCTTTTTCTTAGGTAATATTTATTTCTTACCCCCCTTTTTCATGCCAGTATCTTCAACAGGAGCTGGTGGTGAGTCAGCATGGTAGAATTTCCACCACCTATTTCTGTGACTTAAAAGGAATATAGGTTACCAGTCGTTAAACTAGAAAAAGAATCTCCCTCTCTGGAGCCTCTGAAGGCCTGGAAGGATCATTTTTCTTTCTTCATCTGTTCTTATTAAGTTTTTTTTTTAAAGATTTTCTTTTTAAGTAATCTCTACACCCAACATGGGTGCGAACTTATACCCTGAGATCAAGAGTTGCTTGTGCACTGAAGAACCAGCCTGGCAGCCCTGTTCTTATTAAGTCTTTAGAATAATGTCTGCTACTACAGAAAAGCAAAGCAACAAACAGGAGTATTTCTGTGGCGTATAAGAATGGCCCATACCCCCTTCAGAGCATGAAGGATGGGGCAGGACATGTATAAATAGAAAATTGGACAAGTAAAGACAATTTTTGTTTTTTTTCCAATTTTAGCTTTATTCAGTTATCTTTCAGTAAATGACCTTACTTAATTTTAAGTTGATATAAAGCTGGTATATAAAAAGTTTATGAATTTTGCTTCTCTTCTCCTGATGGCTAAACTTCTGAAACTTAATCCAAATTACAACAGCACTACCACTTATGAACTGTGTTTTTATATTTTAGGAACCCTGATTGCTCTCCTTCAACACATTCATTATGAAGTTATTAGTAATACTTTTATTTTCTGGACTTATAACTGGTTGTAGAGGTAACTCTTCCCATAACCTGCCACCCAAGTTACTACTGGTATCCTTTGATGGTTTCAGAGCTGACTATCTACAGAACTATGAATTTCCTCATCTCCAGAATTTTATCAAAGAAGGAGTCCTGGTAGAGCATGTTGAAAATGTCTTTATCACAAAAACATTTCCAAACCACTACAGTATTGTGACAGGCTTGTATGAAGAAAGCCATGGCATCGTGGCTAATTCCATGTATGATGTAATCACAAAGAAACATTTTTCTGACTTTGATGACAAGGATCCTTTTTGGTGGAATGAGGCAGTACCTATTTGGGTGACCAATCAGCTTCAGGAAAACAGATCAAGTGCCGCTGCTATGTGGCCTGGAACAGACGTACCCATTCACAATACCACACCTTCCTATTTTATGAATTATAGCTCTTCAGTGTCATTTGAGGAGAGACTAAATAATATTACCATGTGGCTGATGAATTCGAACCCACCAGTTACCTTTGCAACACTCTATTGGGAAGAACCAGATGCGAGTGGCCACAAATATGGACCCGAAGATAAAGAAAACATGTACAGAGTGTTGAAAGAAGTAGATGACCTTATTGGTGAGCTAGTCCACAAACTCAAGGTGCTAGGATTGTGGGAAGATCTCAATGTGATCATTACAAGTGATCATGGGATGACCCAGTGCTCTAAGGACAAACTGATAAACTTGGATCTCTGCATTGATCATTCAAGCTACACTCTTGTAGATTTGACTCCAGTTGCTGCTATACTTCCCAAAATAAGTAAGTAACCTTTTAGCTGAGGGATATTTGAAGGGAGCAATTGATTGAGGAGGGAGGGTTTTGTAAAAGAATACAGCTCTGGCTTTTTGTAGTGTAGTACCATATATTCTTACTCGGAGTGCAATTATATGTTTTCCCCCTTAAGTAATAAGTCTTTAAGCAGTTAGTCTAAGGTTCATGTTCAAAGAGATTACTTCCTTGCTTTTCAATATATTTCTTAATTATTCACACTAATGGAAAAAGGAAATTTTTATCCTTAAAAAACATCTTGGATTTTTGTGTGAGATGTACTGTTTATCTATTGATCTTAGAATTAGTAATTAGCAGCAATATGTAATTAGTTTATATTTACTTAGGAAGCTATACATGAAAATGTCCCCTTTTGTATAAAAGTCCACCAGAGAGAATCACAAAATGAAAAAGAGATATGTGAATGCTTGGAAAGGTAGGGGTGTGTGTGTGTGTGTGTGTGTGTGTGTGTGTGTGTGTGTGTGTGTGTCCAACAGTGTCACATAATTATTGCTCTGTTTTTTTAAGAATTAAAAGTGATTTAATAGACGACATTGTTCAGGATTTGTTTCCAGTTATTCTAGTTAGAAGTATTTTTTTTCCTTATCAGCCAATCATGACTTTTTTCCTTTACTGTTTCCTTTTTCTTCCAGATACAACAGAGGTTTATAACAAACTGAAAATTTGTAACCCTCACATGAATGTTTATCTCAAAGAAGACATTCCTGCCAGATTTCATTACCAGCATAATGATCGGATTCAGCCTATTATTTTGGTTGCTGATGAAGGCTGGACAATTGTGTTAAATAAGTCATTACCAAAATGTAAGTATTTAGGATATTTCTCTTATATTCTGGGGATAAATCACACACTGTGACATTGTTCTGTTAACGGGGTACTTTGATTTAGAGATATTAACGCTGTCTAATCAGTTCACTTTTTGACTGGATTAATTCTCAGGTTTTCATTCAACAGCAATTTATAACCACAGTTTACCCTTAGATGAGGAGGGCGGGTGACCTTAAGGGCAAAGGTATAGTTTTACTTTCTTACCCACACTGCAGTTACTGTCAGTAACTTTTCAAGGTTGGTTCTCTTGATTTGTAGAAAATGAGAGAGAAGTAAAGAAACAAAATAAAGGGGGAGAGATTTGATAGTTTAAATGCTTTTTTAAATTTTGTATGTGTTAAAAAGCATTGTCCAAGTAACCCAAGGTCTTTCCCCAATGATGAAATCATTTACCTGAGTGCTCTAGCTATTTGGAACACTGGGCAAAAACCAGAACAGGTGTATCAAAACCTCTCCTAGAGCTGAGGAGATATAGAGGAGGGGAGTTACAGATTCCCCTGAACCGAAGTTTATTTATCCATATGTTAAATTCAATTTGAGTACTTTAAAAAAAAACAACAACAAAAAAAACTGGTTTTGTAGTCTGTAGCAGGAGTCAGAACACTTTTTTCTGTAAAAGGCCAGATAGTAAATATGTTAGGCTTTATAGGCCAGCTGGTTTCTATCTCAGTTCTGCCTTGTCCTGGAAAAGCAGCAGTGGACATTAAACAAACTGATGTGGGAGTGTTGAAATGAAGCTTTGTTTACAAAAACAGGTAGAGGGCTGAATTTGGCAAGGGGCTATAGTGTGCAGATCCTTGATCTATAGCAAATCAGAAGCTTCAGACAAGGATAAGACTAAAGGTTAATGGAATTTATATGTTATTTATACTTACATACTCACTGTTGAAAACTGAGAAAACACAGAAAAGCTTAGAAAAGAGAAAAAAATCTGTCAATATAGAGGTATGGAGTTCCCCTCTTCTAAACTTTTTTCTGTTACATATACATGTATGTTTTTACATTATTGAAATTATAAAGTCTATATAAAGTTATATATTCTGTTAATTATGTTGATCACATTCATTATTTCTATTATGAAATATTTCAGACATGAAATTAAGGGATTATATGGCACAAACTGATATACTCACCACTCAGTCACTTGTACTTCATATGAAAGCAGGAGCTTATCAATGCAACAGGCGTACACTAAAAGGGAATATTTGCCAAAATAAAGCTAAAAACTGAGGATCTGGTATTGGGGTTCTGTCCGGGACTGTCATGTTTTTCTGTGAGTTCGATTTGGAGTTAGAGGTTGGTGAAGTGGTCAGACTTCACATTGACTACAAGAACCCCTTTAGTTAACATTCTCACTTGGCCCTCCAGAGGTCGAGGGGTTCGTTCACTATCAGTAAACCAGGAGTATATAATATAATCCTGTCTCTTATCATAGGAGCAATTGACGTAGGTAAGGCTGCAGATGCACTTCTTCCCTGTTCACTGGTTTTACTCACTTCTGCTCTCCCCAGTTATTTAGGACCCTCAGCCCGGCTACTCGCTTCTGGGCACTAGTGCTCTTTGCATGCACACCGTGCTGGACATTGATGGGTGAAATGAGTGGGGCTGGCACTGACAGGTGCATCAGGTTGAGAAATAGTTTTAAACCTCGGGTCATGACCACTTGCAAAAGGGGTATATGTGTGAAATAGGGGACGTGGCTGAGTTGAACAAAACAGAAAATTTTCTTTCTGGCCCCCATCTGGTCCAACTAATCAGAATTTTAATGGATGGAAATTACACTGGCAAGAATCAGTATATTTACACTAGAAGAAGTTATTTTGTAATAGAAAGATCAGTCTTTCTTTTAGGAACTAACATAATTTTGTTCTTTTTTTCAGTAGGTGACCATGGTTATGATAATTCTTTGTCTAGTATGCATCCATTTCTAGCTGCCCACGGTCCAGCATTCCACAAAGGCTACAAACACAGCACAATTAACAGTGTGGATATTTATCCAATGATGTGCCACATCCTGGGATTAAAACCACATCCCAATAATGGAACCTTTGGTCATACTAAGTGTTTGTTAGTTGACCAGTGGTGCATTAATCTCCCGGAAGCCATTGGAATTGTTATCGGTGCCCTCTTGGTCTTAACCACGCTAACGTGCCTCATTATAATCATGCAGAATAGACTGTCCGTACCCCGTCCATTTTCCCGACTTCAGCTGCAAGAAGACGACGATGATCCTTTAATTGAGTAACATGTGCTGGAGTTTATAAAGTATCTTTGATTAGTCACAATACCAAGGATATACTCAAGAAATGGTGTTCTAACGATGAAAAATATACCTTGAAAGACAAAGAACTTAGACCAAGTATGCTAGAATTATTTTGTTTTTCCTTGTGCTTTGTTTTGGTGCATCAGCTAATACAAAAAACCCTGACCATAGTAAAAATTGCTAGTAAATCATTAGTTAACACCAACTATTTCTCTTAACTGGAAACTTTTTTTTTATGAAAAATATTGCCTCTGCCTTTTTTTTTTTTGCAATGAAGATTTGACACATTTTTAAATAAAAATATATCAAAATTTAGTAGGCATGCTTTTCTAATAGATTTTTATATTTGTAACTGAAACAGAAATCTTTATGCAATTGGTGGATTTTGTGTATCAGGAAGGAAAAGTTTTCTATATTTTTATATTTAATAACTTTTAATACAGTTTATATCCCAAGTAAACCTGTGACATAGGAGGACCTCTGTGATGGTTAATAAAATTGGTTTACCAGGCAGAACAGATCTAGCATTTGAAGAAATTATTTTAAGAAAAACTATTATAAAAAACATAACAAAGACCATGTGATACAAAGCTTGAGTCTTCACCGTTGTGTTTTTGTTAAGATTCATAAGCTATTGAAGTCAGGAAAGATATCTTTTGAAGATTTTTGCTAATAAGAAATTAAGAAAATGGAAAGAATTGCTTTTCTCTGTGCTTAATGCCATCGTGGAAGTTCCTTTGTGTGTGTGTGTGTGTGCATGCACGCAAGTGCACGTGTGCATAAGTGTGTTTGTGTGTATGAATGTGTAGACTTCCTGTGACTGACCGAGGCGGTCAGAGCGGCTGGTCTGTGGGCTGACTTCCACATTCCCACGGAATGTGGCTCTCAGCAAAGGGTATATTTGCACTTCATATTTGTTTACTTTCTTTAGTGACTCACAAGCTAAAGTCATAACTTAAGAAAGTTCCTTAGTTTTTGTTACTGAGTTTTACTTTCTCATGTTGCTATTGTAACCAGAGATATCCAAGTGCTGTTAAAAAAAAAAAAAAAAAGTATGACCTGAATACGAATCTGGCTTCAGTTGGGTCAGAACGAGGAAGGGAGATTTTGATATCTACCTTTGGGACGTCTATGCCTTACTTTTTAGGCAATAAGTAGTTAAATTTAAAATGGAATTTGGTATCTTTGCATCCTTCCCACTATTCCTGTGTTAAGTGGCAGAATAAACTCTAAGCGCTGTTAACATTCTGTAGCCTGAGTGCTGCCCCTGCTGTTTCTCCAGTGTTTGGTTCACAGACGTATTTACCCTGCTCTGATTTTTTTTTTAACATACATGTTCAGAGCTAAGGATTTGTTGTGAAGAACTGCCATCCAACTTTGCTAGGTGGTACTTTCTAATAATCAAAAGTAATATGCAGAAACTGACTTGTGGCAGACAAGATTGTAACTGTTGAAGGAAAAATGGGGTTCAGGAACCATCCATCAGGACCTGATGCAAGCAATTAATAGTGTGATATTTAAAGTTTTGACAGTATAAAATAAACTAGGTAACTTTTACAGATAAAAAAATTCCCTACAATAAATATGCAACCCAATTAAGTGTTGATTATCTGTGATGGTAAAGAACAGTGGTACTAATCATTAGACATAGAATTCATCCTATTTGGTCACTGCTCATTTTGTGATTCGAGGATTCGGTACCTATTGTTTTGGGGGTTCTTGAAAAGCATTTCTGCAGCCTGTATAAACAGTTCATGCTATTGGTCATAAGTTGACTGTATTAAGAATAGCATAGTAAATAAATGAAATAAAACCAGTAGGGTTAATTTTGCTTTTTGACAAATTTTATTTCATTTTTTTTTCACATAAAAGTTATCCTAGAGGTCTTCTGAACAAAATAATAGAAAAATTTCCTTCTGTCTCAATTTCCATTTAAAAAAAGGACAGTCACATTTAACACAGTGGACCCTTTTTGAAGTATCTAAAATAATAGGATATTTTATACTAGTTCAGTAGAGCTTGGTCCTTGCAGTGCTGTTTTAGTGATTACATTAGTTTGATTGGTGGTTATGAGTTTCAGAAATCTATATGTAGCATCTAGCCTGTGAGTGGATTTCATATGGGATGGAATGGGAGGGATACTCTGTCAATGTCTTAACCCTTTGAACAAGACATTTACCTATTTGTCGTGTCTTTCATTCCATTCTCAAAATATTAACTTTAATTAAAATTGTAAATTTTTTTGTATATATGCTCATGGGAGAAAACAGTATTTATTTAATCACAGAGATGTTTATATGTTATTATTTTGAACTATTAATTCATTTGTATCTTTACAAAATTATCACTGTTAAAGCCAGTGAGTACACAGAAAATCTTTTAGTGAAGCCAGCTTTTTACACTGAGGTTTTGGTATGTATTTTGTTAAATAATTGGCTAATATCCTGCCATGGTTTCTAGGTGATGGAAAGTATTTGGCTCCAGGAAACATTTAACTGTTTATGACAACGATAGTCAAAGGTAATAGGAAAACTTACTGAGTGGTTTTTGTTAATTCAGTGAGTGAATTCAGAGTAAGAGCATTTACTTATCAAAGGACAGTTCTGCTGTTATTAATGTGCAAGTTCTTCTGGTAAACAGCAATAGAATTCTAATATAAATTATTCCAATGCTGTGTACTATAGGTTTTGTGTTATTGTTTCATTAAGCTTGGTATAAGAATTTAAAGATAAAATTCTTGGAACATTAAAAGATTAAAAAGGCCTTTGCATTGTTCTTGGGTGTCTCCCTCTCTTGTCCATATTTGGTAAGCTTTAAGGATGATGGCATTTAATTCCTTTTATTTGGAGGGTTTTACGTCGTTGCGAATACATAAAGTTATAAATGAAGGACAAAGATGGGAAGTGTGTATTTTTTTGTCACTTCTTAAAATAGTGTGTAAATAAAATGACATGAGTATGCTTTAAAGAAATCTGTATGTAGTGCCTTAAGTTGAAGTAAAATATATTTTGACCATAATGTCTGAATTCATAATGATTTTGCTTATGATTAAAACATTTTATGTGAATAAAGTCTACCAAAATACTTTTACTGTAATTATTATAGAACGCAATGTTAATTGATTTTTTGTCATCCTGCAAAATACACTTACTGTGATAGATGTTGACATGGCCCAATAATACTTCCAAGAATCCATGGAGGCATTCATCACAGATTTTTTAAAAACCGGGATCAAGTATAAAACATTTAACCAAATTTTTAAGACTGTGTATAAATATACAATTTAGCATGAGGACATCATTGCAAAGAAAGCCAAGATAAATTTTGCAGAGCTTCCATAACTATAATTTATTGGTGTACAGGAGAAGGGAAGAAGTTTGGAAAAAGCAGGTTACAAAACTCTAGAGGTGAGGGAGGATTATAGCATTTAAACTGTGTTTTATAAATAGCCATACTAACTGAATATAGATTCAACAAAATAGAGCAGTGTGATAAATTCATTTCCTATATTCATACTCTGAACACTGCTAGGACCTGTGGGAGAAAACAGAAAAGGTACTTTCTTTACTCTGAAGAGAGCTCTGCAGCATCTCAGAAGTGGTAAAACTTTATACCAACAAATTATGTCTACTCGTGGTTTGACTTTTGCTGCTGAAATCCTTGGGTATGGAGCCATTTTCCAGGCCACGTGGTTCTGAAGTTTCCCCAACCTCCTGCTTCCTTGGTACCTGTACTTGGGTATCGTTAACAATCCTCCTCCCTTCCCCCAACACACACACACACACACACACACACACACACACGCACTCAGCTTCAGAGAACATGTGAGAATCCACATGAGCCTGTTGGGTCCTATTGAGTTAGGTTGCAGAAGACTGGTTTACTTTTTGGCATAAACCCTTTGGATTTTCATTTTTAATTGTTCTGTAAACATTCTCTTTACTTGAATGGTTTAGTTAACATTTTTCAAGAAAAATAGATATTAAGGCAAAATATTGCCCACAAACATGCTGATCATAACATGCGTGTGTGTGTGTGTGTGTATATATATATATATATTTTTTTTTTTTTTTCTGTATCCTAATGGATGGATGTGTGTGTGCAGGTGGTGGTTGGTGTTGAAACTGCTCAGTTCTGTGACTCATGTCTCATGGCCACATGACCTGGCAAAGGCAGAGTCTTACCCAAAAATCAAGCGAAACTGCCAGGCAGGCCTTCTGTTTTTCCACATACCTTCTACCTCCTTGACTGCAGAAACCTGATTTCCGCCATCAATAAACAATCTAGTGAGCTCCTCCATTGACCGCGCGAGAAGGGTGGTTTACAGATGTCTCCGGTTCAGACCGCCCTCCTGTGGTGAAGATCTGAATCAGCGTGCTTTTCTTTACCTTGCCTACTTCACTTTCATAGGCTGGGGTGGTGGAAAGGATCAATAGAAATTAACCCCAAAGCAAATCCAGACAACCCCACTATACAAACATTCTATAAAATGGTTCCTATTGGTCAGAGCCAGACCCAGTAGTACTGACTTCCACATTGTTCGAATTTTCCACTGAGGAGATATTTACACAAACTTTTTGTGAAGCCTTTTTTTTTTTTTTTAATAGTAAAAGTTCTGTTTTCAGTAAAATGGTAGTGTATGAATTCAACCCTCTTGCTGAGGACTAGAAAATCTGGACAAAGTATAAAAGACCTGTGCTAAGGCATTGAGAAATTACCAAGAAAGGGATCAAAAGGCCACGATTCAGGAGTAAATGTATAAAAGGGAGCCCCCGATGGCGTCTGTAAATTCTGAAGCCGACATAATCAAAAAAGGGGTGGAGATGTGGAAGGAGCGAAAACACAGATGTAAAAAAAAGCAGGACATTTAAAAATCTTAATAGCCAGCTTTATACTGTTTGGCACAAATAAGTTTGAAAATACAGATGAAATGGATAATTTCCTAGGGAAAAAAAAATGAACAAAATTGATTTCAGTAAAGGAAACTAACACTAATTTCTGAATTAGAGATTGGGCAAATTATAAACTATTGTACAAAAAAAAGTCCAGACCCAAAAGCCAGTAATCTTCTTTAGTGCCTCTTCATTAGGTTTATAAATGTTACATTTGCCTCACAAAACATGTTTTAGAAAAAAAAAATGTGGGTTTTTGAGGTGACTACATGGATATCAAACCTGATAAAAGTAGCACCCCAAAAATGAAGCTGTAGACCAATATAGAATAAGGGGGGGGAAGCAAACTGGAAAATAACCATATCAATAACTAAACGTAAATGGACAACATTTGGATTAAATGGCAGATTGGCAGATTGGATGAAAAAACAAGAGCCAGCTGTTTGTAGTTATCCTCTAAGTACAAAAGCAGATTGAAAGTAAAAGGATGGAAAATGATACACCATGCAAACTAGCTGTGAGAAAGCTGGAGTAAAGTTGTCTTCAAGACAAGAATTTTCAGAGATAGAAAAGGACATTGCGCAATGATAAAAGGACCAATATATCAAGAAGACAACAGCTCTTAAGTGTTCATACCTAAAAGCAGAGCTTAAAAGTTCATGAATCAAAAAGTGATGGACCTCAAGAAAGACTCCATAAACAAAATTGGCAAGTTCTGTGCTCCTCTCTTAAGTAATTGATACAACAACTAGACCAAGAAAAAAATCAGTAAGCATGTGGAAGACCTGAGTGTGATATCAACCACATTTACTTACTTGACATTTAGAGATTACAGCGCCAACCGCAGAAGACATATTCTTTTCAAGGGCACACACAATTATCACCAAGATAGATCATATGCAAGACAATGAAACAAGTCTCAGTAAGTAATCTCAAAGGACTGCAATCTTATGAAGTATGTTTTCTGACCATAATTGAATTAAAATATTCAATCAGATCTAGAGAAGCCTTGAATATTTGTCTATTGAACAATACACTTTTAAATGGCATACCAAATTCTGTAGAATGCAGCTAATGCAATATTAAGATGGAAATTTATAACCTTGAATGCTTGTCTTTGAGAGAAAGGTTCAATATCAATGATTTAAGCTTCCACTTTAGAAAAGCTAGTAAGATGAAGAAAATAATCCAAAGCAAGTGAAAGAAAGAAAATAATAAAGATAAATCAGAATCAATGAAATAGAAAAAAAATTAATAAAATCAAATTTTGGTATTGTAAGTGTTAATAAAATTGATAAGCCCCTAATAAGATTAAGAAAAACAAAAGGGAGATAGCACAAATTTATCAAGATCAGTAATAAAAGAGGGGCCATCACTTACAGATCCTACCTTTATCAAAAGGATATCAAGAGAATATTATGCCAATAAGTTTGACAATTTAGGTAAAATGAACAAATTCCTTGAAAAATACAACTTAACCAAAACCAATACAAAATCAAATAGAAAATCTTAATAGCCTTATTTATGTCTATTACAAAAATTAATTTGTTATCAAAAACGTCCCCACAGAGAAAACTCGCAAGTCCAAGTGGTTTCACTGATTAGTTGGATCACACATTTAAGGAGGAAATTATTTTACCCAAACTCTTAACAGAAAATAGAGAAGAAAGGAACATATATCCAAACTGGTTTTATGAAGCCAGTGTAACACTGGTACCAAAATCTGACAAAGATGTTTAAAGAAAACCATCGAACAATATCTAAATGAAAAAAAATTCTTTAACAAAACACCTAATTGAGTTTAGCAGTATTTTAGAAGGATAATACACATAACCAAGTAGGATTTATCCCAGAGGTGCAGCATTAGTTTGATATTTGAAAATCAGTGTTATCCTCTCTATTAATAAGGGAAACAAGATCATGTTAATAAATGTGGAAAAAGCATTTGCCAAAATTCAACACCTATTTATTATTTAAAAAAAAAAACCCAACTCACCAAATCTGGAAGAGACCTTCAAGCTGATATATTTGCCATAAGCCTACAGCTAGTATCATACTGAATCAGAATATAACAATATAGTAAACCTACAGCTAATATTCTGAGTGGTGAAATGCTCAATGTTTTTCTCCTAAAATCAGGAACAAGGCAAGGCTGTCCATTGTTATTGCTTTTATTTAACATTGCCCTGGAGGTACTAGCAACTCAGTAATGCAGGAGAAAGGAATCCTATAAGATTCAAAAACTAATACAGCGGTCATATCCACAGATAACATGATTACATACACAGAAAACCCAAAGGAATCAAGCTAGAAGCTTGCCAAAATTGCTGGGTATATGGTCCATATAGAAAAATCAAGTGTATTTCTATGTATCATCAGAAAA
This sequence comes from Callorhinus ursinus, assembly GCF_003265705.2. Lineage (NCBI taxonomy): Eukaryota > Metazoa > Chordata > Mammalia > Carnivora > Otariidae > Callorhinus > Callorhinus ursinus. The sequence continues at coordinate 4,719,708 of NW_027397084.1, forward strand.
TGGAAATTTAAAACTGGTATCATACCGGTATCGACAAGCATTTTCGAAATATCTCAGGATAAGTCTAACAAAATATCTGCAGAATTTTGCACAGGAAATTATAGCATCGAGTGGAATTAAGGAAGACCAACATAGAGGCACCTGGGGGGGCTCAGTGGGTTAAGCGTCTTCCTTCGGCTCAGGTCATGATCTCGGGGTTCTGGGCCTGAGCCCCACGTTGGGCTCCCTGCTCAGCGGGGAGTCTGCTTCTCCCTCTCCCTCTGCCCCCCACTCATGCTCTCTCTCTCTTTCTTTCTTGCTCTTCAAATAAATAAATAAAATCTTAAAAAAAAAAGACCAAAATAGTAGGTGGCTGTATCATGTTTATAGGTTGAAAGATTCAATATTGTAAAGATGTCAATTCTCCTCAAACCGGTCATTGCATCCAAGCAATTCCAGCAGAGTTTTATTTATTTTTTATGGAATTGTATAAGCTGACTCAAATTGATACAGAAATAAATGCAAAAGGCCAAGACAATCTTAAAGATAACATGATAGGACTTACTCCATCGGACATCAAGAACTATCATAAAGTTGTAATGATTAAGTCAGTATGGTGTCGACACAAGGACAGACAAATAGATGAACAGAACTGATGACCTTGGTTAAAATGAAGAATCCATACACACGTGGGTGTATCAGACACCCATTTGATGTCTCAAATCCACTCAGCCCACCCCTTACCTCCAGTTTCATCCTGGCACAGACCAACTTCCCACAGATGCAACCTGACAATGCTTAGCCTCGTTCTTCCTGGCCATAGGCACTGCATGCCTATGAGGTCACATTTTACACTTGTGCATGCACTACCCAGAAGTATGTGGAGTTCCTACCCATGCAGCCGCTCTTAATGGGGGAGGGGGTCGGGATTGGGAAGCTGATGGATAAATGCTTTGCTTCCCTCTTGCATTCCTCAGGCAGACAGTTCTGATATTTATTTCGTAAGTCTCCTCCAAAGGTGCTGCGGGACTGAGCTCCAATCAATCCTGACAGTGGTCAATCCTCGGACTGACACTTGTATAGGCTTTTCTGCAGCTCTTTCACTCCCTGTTCCTCACTCTTACTTCTGGTGATCAATTCACACAAAAGTTGCCTGTATAACAGGCCTGTGTCTCAGACTCTGCTTTTGGGAAAACTTAGCTAAATCATGGATATAAAGAATATAGCCAACAAAAATGTATACATATATGCACCAAAAGACATGTAAAAGAGTACTCATAGCAGCATTATTCATAGTAACATCTAACTGGAAATGATCAAAATATCCAAAACCAGAATACATAAATAAGATTGAGGTATATTCATATAATGTCATTCCATAAAGCAATGGAGATAAAGCAGGGCTACACACAAGAATATGGATGAATCTCACATAATCTTGAGTGAAAAAAAGAAACATAAAAGTATATCCTATTGGGACATCTGAGTGGCTCGGTTGGTTAAGTGTCTGCCTTGGGCTCAGGTCGTGATCTCAGGGTCCTGGGATTGGGCCTCCCCCACCCCACCTCAGGGGGGATTCTGCTTCTCCCTCTCCCTCCACCCCTCCCCACCACTCTTGCACACTCTCTCACAAATAAATGAAATCTTAAAAAAAAAAATGTCATATTGATCATTTAGATAACATTTAAAATAGGGAAGCTATTCTATTGCATTCCAAGTCAGGACAGAGTCCCCTTTAGCCGGAAGGAGGAGGGAGTGCTTGGGAAGAGAACCAAGGATCTTTCTGGAGAACTGGTAATGTTGTATTTTCTCTCTCTCCTCTAAAGTGACAGTTACATGGATTTGCTCACTTTCTGATAATTGGCCTCATTTACCCTTTGTACACCTTTGAGTATGTTTTAAGGAAGTTAAAATACATAATATAGTATTACAAAGAAACAGAACAAGCAAGAACTTGGGAAAACTAAAAAATATGACTTTTAATGTGTAGAAAAAAATGAAAAGGCTACGGATTGGAAGATGAAGTCTCTCAAGTGGTGTAACAGCAACAGAGTTGGGAAATACTCAAGGAGATAAACAATCAACCAAGTCAGAAGGTTCAACATCCAACTACCCTGAGTGCCAAATGCACTGAATTGTGTCCCCTCGACATTCATTCTGTTGAAGTCCTGTCCCGCCCAGTGCGCATCAGATCTGATCTTGGGTCCTGCTTCCAGCGGACATTCCTACGGGCATGCGCGTCATTCCACAGCTGTCAAGGGGGTTGAACGGTCCCTAAGATCCTTCCCAGCTCTAGGGATTCTCGAGTCTGTCCCCCTTAGGTAATGAACAGCTAGAAAAATTTACCAACTTGAAAAGCTAGTACCTCCATTAGATTTTCTAGAGGTAATAGGTTCTTGTAAGAAACTGAAGTTAATGGGATCCGAGTTTCACCTGAAGAGGTGAGAGCATTTTGAAAAGCAGGTTTAAATTTCAATGTCAGGTGGTAAAGGGAGAAGAAATTGCAAAACGTACAGTGAATAAGACAAATCTTATCAATTAATAGATTGTACAAAATGGTTGATGGGTGATGTTCAGCAAAAATGGTGGGGTTGGGGGAGGGGAGGTACTGCATTCTTCTGACCTTAAAAAAGTTCTCACTTACAATTAGTAAGATTAGCTAGCCTAAATTTTATTTCTATATGCTAATTTGTGTTCAGGGCATACAAAGCTTGACCATGCAGATGTGCAGAAAACAACAAAAAAGCTCTCAAGGTGTGACGAGTGACTAGATGTCCCACCGAAACTTTAAAATTTTCCTTTCCTTCAGGTAAACTCTCCTGCTGATATTTTACAGGAAACTAAGTACGTGTAAATAAAAGAAACCATGCAGTAATCCAACATTCAGATCAGAATTTTAATGATTTCATCAATGGTACAGCATTTGCTTTCCTCTTACCACTGAGGCAATTCTAAAATGAATTTAATGCAACAATTTTTAAATGTACAGACAGTCTTTAAACAGTAATGCGTTTAAATCGACCAATTTCATCTTTCGGTCATCATCCTGGCATCTCAATAATGCTGGTAAAATTCACAGCTATGCAGCAAGCCAAGAGGAGTGGCCACTGAGGTTCTAAAATGTCTCATTCAGAGACTTCTTGAGTTTGTCATCTACCATCTAACTTTTCAGCTTTTTAATGTCAGTACACATCCAGGAATTCCATTCTATTTGATTAAAAGGCTTTGTAATGAAATGAGAATCAAGGGCCAAACTTCTTTATTGGTATCATTTAAAAAAGAACGCATTCACTTTATTCTAAATAGTACTTAAATTCAACTATATTTTTGAAGGTGAAACTACTTTTGTTCTTTATATCTGCTTTACCTTTTCCTTCTAGAATACCTATACCATTTTACCTAATCATGAGCCAGTTGGTGCATTAATATACACAAAATCACAATATCATCTATGGGCCATCTGTCTATATAATTTTTTGTTCAAAGAAAGCTGTTCTTCCCAGGGTTTTCTCTTTCCTCTAAGAAACGACAGGTAAAGCCTAGGTCCCCCCAACCTGACTACTTCAGAGATCCAAAGCACAGCTTTGGTGGTTGAAACGAGAGGAGCTGGGTGACCAGACAGATGTCTGTGAACCTGACTTCATCTTTGATCCCTCCGAGCACCCGGTGAGCGGGTGTCCCACTATTTCATGAACTGAGGCTATGATCTCAGCTCCTCTTGTTTCAATACCTGTCCCCGCTAAGAGCTATTTCACGATTTCTGCCATGAGGCACCCTTCAGCACTGCTCTAGGGGCAGTGGGAACATCTCAGACAAGGTCCCACCTAATTTTCCTTCCCTAGTTCCGCACAGCCCTTCTAGCGGATCAAGTGGCCTACATTTTACCTAACATAGCTTGTGCTCTCTTGGGACTGGATCTGCAAATGCTCAAGTCTTAAAGATGCTCGTGCTCTCTTACTACATGCTACCAAAAAGAAAACGTATTTTATATGATTTTTAATGTGATTAATAGTGATTTAGTTTTCAAAGAAGCAGATAACTACAGAACAAGAAGAAAAGCTTATTGCTGGGATGGTCTCCAATGGCTTCTGTTCACAGCAGACTACATAGGAAGGACACGGACTACACAGGAAGGACACGGATATCATGGTGTCTTCATTATTATAGAATCAGAGCAAAATGACTCCTCAGAAAACAGCAATCATGAATTTCATGACAGATATGGTATGTTTAGAATGAATCCGTCAGTACTTGAACCTTTTTTTTTTTTTTAAGAAAAATAAAATGAAAACCCATGACTTGTAGAAAGAAGTACGAGAAGGAATGCCCACAGATGCATCCTCCTGTTGGGAATGCATCTCTCCGAAATTCGATGTACAAAGGTTGTCGCATTTAATTTCCAACAGTTTTGACTTTCTTTTTGCACTCCGGGTTTAAGGAGACAGATTTTGACATTCTTCAGGAATTATTTGAAATTTCATTCAGTTTTAACAACAAATAACAAGTATTCTGTGATGTGGGCAGAAAAAAATTTGTCTTTTTCAATCAAATTGTAAGACATAATCATCAGTAAAGTGCATTTCATATAAAAGTACCCATTAGGAGAGTAATTGAAAGTGCAATACATAAGGTACTTTAAATAGTGCAAAGGTGCTAAATATATCATACGTGCCATGTCCAAATAAAGCAGGATTTTATCTACCCCTAAGCCAGAGAGAATAACAGATTCATACTTCCCCACTTTAATCCTTTCTGGTGTGTGTGTGTGCGCGCCTGTCTATGTATATAACCGCCTAATGATCTGGGCAAATGCCTGAAACTGGTTTCCTAGAATCTGAAACCTTTAAACACTGAAATAAATACACCATCCCCACTTCAAAGTAGCATTAGGCTTGTAACAATGGTTGAGCTATTTCAGCCTGCATGTCTGGTAAGGCAGGTATCTGACTGTGAAGTAAATGTTTAATGAAAATTACAAAAAATACAATCACCAAAATGCTGCCGAGAGACACCCCTAGAAAATAAGCATAGGACTCCTCACGCTCATCTTCTCCGGGCTTGATGCTACCATGGAGGAGCGTAGGACTTGGTGTGTGAGGACGTGCTCCCGGGCTTGTTGAACTGAGCAGATCCTGGACATTCCTGAATGATCCGTTGTGTGGCATGCCTGTGACGTTGAGGAGGTGGCAGAGCAGAGGGTACAGATCTGTGGAGTTCATGGCTTCTTTCGTGAAATTCTTTCTGAAGGCAGGACCATGGGCTAAAAATATTGGATGCATGTCTGCTAATGCATTATCATAACCATGGTTGCCTACTGGAAAGATAACATGAATGAATACGTTAGCCCACTGGAGGGAATTAAAATGAAAATAACTGTTGTACTGTCCAATTCTGAACTTAAATGCAAAGTTTAACTCATTGATCTTTTAAAAAAAAATAATCTTTTAGGAACAATCTCTGCTGTTGTCAACATCATCATTCACTGCAGAAAATGGAAAGTCAAAGTGATGACAAATCTTTCTCACAGGTGGAAGCGACCTGAAACAGCAGAGGAGGGGTAAACAGCAAAGCTGAGCCAAGTCAGAGGAAAATGAAAGTGATTTTTTTCTTTATTTTTTTTTGGTGGCAGATAAACTAATATTCACTACTTGTTAGGTATCTATCTTGTTCCAATTATGTTTTAAAGAGGAAGGGATAAAGGTGCTCTTAGTCATAAAGACAGTAAATTCATCATTACCAACAAAAGGGGAAACACAATTAATAAAGAAAACAAAAGACACCACAAAAATCAAACCCCTAGTGACAGCTATAATCCACGATGGATAAATAAAGGTCAGGACTTTTGGGTAAAATCTTGATACTGGTGGTTCAGATCAAAATACAATTTAGCACTGTGTGCTTGTGCAGCTACAAATAAAGTAAAAGCTTTAGAAGTCTTCTGATTTATCAAGAGATATAAAATTGAAGCATGAAAACATTTTATTTTATTATTATTATTATTTTTTAAGTAGGCTCCATGCCCAGCATGGAGCCCAATACGGGGCTTGAACTCACGACCCTGCGATCAAGACCCGAGCTGAGATCAAGAGTTGGACGCTTAACTTACTTGAGCCACCTGGACGCCCTACAGGGAACATATTTTGAGAACCACTGCTTTCGGACATTAGGACTTCATTCTCTTGTGGAACTCGGGTTGAGAAGGAATATACTGGCCAACACTTAATTATTTGTTCAAGAAATAATCATGTTGAACATAATATAACATAAACGGGAGCGTTATTAAGGCTTTCTATCAAAAACAGGTGTGACCCATCTATTGTGTAATTGTAGTTCACCACACCAAAATTTCAAGAGAGCCCCTCAGATTTACATTAAGTGTAAAAGTACAAATCTCCTCAGAGATAGCAGCCCTTTTTTGAGCAACCCCTCTACCATAAGAGCTATCTGCACAATACATGAGAATCTGAACATATAAAAGCAGGAATTATTCTCATGGCCAAAGAAATTTTTTTGAAAGAAATTATTTTGAAGATTTTATTTATTTGAGAGAGAGAGAAAGAGAAAGTGAGAGAGAGAGAGAGAGCACAAGCGGGGGGAGGGGCAAAGGGAGAGGGAGAAGCAGGCTCCCCGCAGAGCAAGGAGCCCGACGCAGGACTCGATTCCAGGACCCTGGGACCATGATCTGAGCGGAAGGCAGATGCTTCACCGACTGAGCCACCCAGGTGCCCCCAAAAGATTATTTTTTAAAGGCTTTCTTAAAACAGCTTCCCTGGTGTGAGTAAATATCGGCTTACAGATCACTCTCTGTGTGTAAAACCTGTGTTAAGAGCCAGAAACCAGGCGCCCGTATCTGCCACTGTGACTCCCACGTGTACCACGAATGCCATGATCAGGCAACCGCTTTTCTTTTTGTCAATAAATATGACAGGAACCCAATTCTACCTCCGAGGACATTTCTGTACATCTCCTAGATATATCACAGACCAAGGCTGAAGAAAGCATCCCTGTGTAGTTTCGATACAATGTGGTTCCTTCGGGCGCCTGGGTGGCTCAGTTGGTTAGGCGACTGCCTTCGGCTCAGGTCATGATCCTGGAGTCCCGGGATCGAGTCCCACATCGGGCTCCCTGCTCAGCAGGGAGTCTGCTTCTCCCTCTGACCCTCTTCCCTCTCGTGCTCTCTATCTCTCATTCTCTCTCTCTCTCTCTCAAATAAATAAATCTTAAAAAAAAAAAAAAAAAAAAAAACAATGTGGTTCCTTCACTATCCCAGTAACAGAGGAGAAACAAGTCCCCGGGGAGCTGATCAGTTGTTGCGTTAACATCTACGTCCACCAACAAAGGCACAGGCGTGCAAGGTAGTCCACCAGACGGCAGTTCATATGGGGAAAGTGCTAAGAGCTGAGAAGCACCCACAGGATGATGGCAAGGGATTAGGAACAGCCCCTTGGCCCCCTGATGGCTGGAGGGACAGAAGGGAGGAGGTGGGGTTACCAGAGCCCAAAGGCCAGGACTGCCCAGTAGGAGCTGAGGCTGTCGAGAGAGGAGCTGTCCCGAGGGACCTGGGATCACAGAGGAAATGAAGTCACCATTGAGTGACATCACCTAAGACAGAGAATGTGCAGGGCAAATACCCTGGCTTCTTCCCAACTCCTGCCTCCCAAACTCCTGCGGGTGTCTTCTACAATTTTGGCCACATCTAACCAGAAACCACTTGGCAAAGGAGCCTGGGAAATTTAGTCTGTAGAGGTCGGTCCCCGGCAATACAAAGCGGGGAGTTAAAGAGCAAACAGGCACGTGACGGGCCCATTAAAGATGAGTAAAATCCTGTGGATGGCTTTTCCATTTGACTACCTTGTTAGAAGCTATATAAGAGAAAAATTACACGTTAAGGATGGCAGAAATCCCCTTCTTTTGCGTGTTTGAATTTCAAATGGGATGTCCAATATATCTAAGATTAATCCGGTGGAAATTATCTCCAAAATTATATCACTAGGTATTAGAAAAATACATTTTGATATATGATCCTCCATGCCATACGCACTTCTTTTTTGCAGTATTTCCAAGGGTTAAAAGAAAGTGGCGTGTATCTGGAAGAGCCAGAAGGGCAGAGGAAACTAGAAAGCTAAGAACTGCAAATAAAAATAGGGATTACATTATTATGAAATTAGAACATAAAACGGATGCAGAAAATCATTCAATTTATAAATTTCCAATTAGGTTTTTCTCAGGAACATGATGGCTGTAATTAGCCATTGAGGTCACTCTGCATATCTTTGGTCTGATGACTTCCAGAGAAATGAATGTTTAGGAGTTTACCTCTTTTTAAAGTCCCAAGGATCTGTGATTTGCTATTATTGTAAGACACCAGTTAAGTTATTTGATTAGTAAATACACTGCTGTATTATTACCCACAGCCTCCACTCCAACAGACAACGAGTATAATGGGGAGAAACGGTGCAACATACTCACACAGAAAGTTATCTGACTTATTCTGTAGAATATACCACCCTCCGTCAGCCACGGCTATGATGGGTTGAATTCGAGGGTTGTTCTTGTAACGCCACCTTTCCGGAATCTCTTCTCTTTTGTAAACAGTAAGATTAGGATGGGCATGAGCTAGGGCTTCATAGACTTCATCCAATTTACCTCAAAGAGGAAGGATACGGAGAGGCACTCAGAACCAGGCACTCACTGTTACAATCAAAGAAACCACCCAGGCAGCAGAGGCCAATGAATGTGTCTTCCTGAGGTAAACCACCAGCGGGCAGAACGTAGGGAAATGCAGCCAGACACCTGAAGACTCTTACCCCCTTGAAGAAAGAATCTTGAGGGGGAAACAGAAATGATTCGTCTTCTGCTGGACGTAAATTCATTCTACAGAACTGAGAGGACATTATGTAGAACTAGAAATCTCTAATGTAAAGACTTCACACACACACACACCCAAATGGCGGCACTAAGTAAAATGTTTACTCAGATGAAAACGAAGAGCTAAGTTCTGATAATTAGGAGCACAGAGAGACAATGTCTGACTGGAGGGTGAGGCAGCACTTGAGAAAGGGCAGACTGGAACACAGCTTCTGAAATGGAAAAGTTCTTTAACACCCCGGAGGTGTGGCAGAGGTACTCCCTGTAACTTCAAATGCAGTGTCTTTAATCCTTTTCTCGTTTTTCAAATCCATCTGTTGGGGCTTCCTCCCTGCCTCGCAACACCCCAACACAGGACACATTCCAATTTTATAAGGAAAATTGAAGAGTTAATGTGATTTCCTCAAAGAACAAAAGACTTGTTATTTGTTAAATTTGTTAAAATTTTAAAAGTTTGTGTTCAGGTGCACGTGTATTTTAACATTCGCTGTTTCATTTGATCCTCTTTGATTCCCTTGTGAGGGATATAAGGCAATCTGTTCTCTCATTTGATATCTAGATTAACTCTAGATGGTGATAAAATAGAAGTCAGAAGTCTGAGTCTTGCTCTGCACTTCCTTTGTGATCTGGGGAGGTTAAACTTGAGCTAGTTCACCTGTCTTTAAAACAGAAGTAACACTTAGGTGACAACAATTATGAGGCTTTGAGAAAAGGTTTGTAAGAAGTTCAACGTATTGTTATGACTTCGATTTATAAGCAGGGAAAAGAAATCTTCAGCTTGATCCATGCTTTCTCCTTCCTCTACTGCACTGCTTCCCTAATAAGCAAGTCCTACAAAAGGATCCGCAGTAGGCTAAATTTAGGGCTTCCATAAAATCACTGTAATTGCATGCAAATTCTGTATGTCTCTTTCCATCTCAATTTTTCTGAGAAAGGAGGCTATAGCTTTCATCACCTTTGGTGGTTCCAAGATGGTTAAATCCATCTGCCATAAATACAGAGAGAACATCAATTTCAAAATTCTTGGGAAAAGTGAAAAATTACATGCTGGGAAAAAAGATTTTCTTTTCAGAGTCTAAGGATTAAACCCTAGAATATTACCATGACACAGGCAAGTATATTTTGAAGATACAGAAACAAAACTTCCCCATTCAGTTGCCCTGGGCACATCCAGCCCCAGCCCCAGATCACCACTCAGTCAGACTTACCTTCTTTTGGCAAGATGGCCGCTACTGGAGATTGGTCAATCAGGATATAGTGGTCTTTATCCAGATACTGATCAAGTTCTATTATCCTTTCCTCAGAACACTGGGTCATTCCGTGATCACTTGTGATGATTAGGTTCAGAATGTTCCACAACTTGGCCTTTTTCAGCATTTGTATGAGATATCCCAACTTGTTGTCAATATCCGAAATGACAGGCCCCATGAGCGGACTCTCAGGTCCCAAGTGGTGGCCCATATCATCAGGGTCTTCCCAATAAAGGAGACCGAGATTTATGGGCTCTTTTGATGTAAACCATTCAATAATTTTGGCAACTCTATCTTCAAATGACACAGACTCATTGTAAGGCATGTAGTGAGTAGCAAAGCTATTATGTATTTTTACATCAGCTCCAGGCCACATGGCTGCACCACTAGAACGTCCTGCCCTCTGATTTGTGATCCATATTGGCGTCGCCTCTTCCCAAAACTCAGAATCATAAATCGTCATGTTATCCAAGGAGAAAGATTTATTCAGAATGGGATCAAACATGTCATTTGCAACAATCCCATGATTCTCCGCAAAGAGGCCAGTTACCAAAGTATAATGGTTAGGGTAGGTCTTTGTGATAAAAATATTAGTAACCTGCTTCACATGAACACCATACTTCATAACATAATGAAAATGGGGTGTTGGCACTCTATATAAGTAATCCCAACGGAATCCATCAAATGAAACCAGTAGAACCTTTTGCTGGTCTGGTTGGAGAGAAAATGTAACTGAGAGTATTAGTACAGCAAGTATGAAGGACACCCAGAGGAGTTTTGAAGTCATTTTCAAAGTATTTGATCAGTTCAGTGTAAGACAATCTGTATAAAAAAACATATAGAAGTTAATGGCAATATCTTTTTTTTCGGTATACCCTACCCAAAACTGACAGTGATGGTACTTAGTAATCCCAGTCATATAATAAACCACAGCCTGGAAGAATTATGTTGCTCCATCTTAAACAAGAGACCTGGGGCTTCCTACAGAATAAAGCTAAGAAATTTAGTTGCATTTTAGAAACTGTTACTTTCCAAGAATTTATCAAAACATTTCTCCAAGTAATTATTTAAGTAAACTCACCAAATATCATTTTAAAATATGATATAATTTACTTTTGAGAAAAACAAAAACTTTTCAGAAACTTTTGCAGGGGACCCAGACTTCTGACTTCTGGCCAGTAAAGTTTATATAGTCAAATTAATATCTATGAATGTATTTATCATTATGGTTAGACCAAATACAGGAACCTAGAAACAAGGAAATACCATTAGCAAATACAATAATAGTGTTTAAAAAAATATATACATTTCTATTTATCAAAGCCAAAGCCTTATGTTTGGTTCATCATGGTTAGGGATATTATTCAAGAAAAGAGAAAACAGATGAACTTGGTTTTTTGAAGTGACATAAAATTTGTGATACTCAAATATACTTGTGAAATGTAAACTGCATTCATTTATTTCATAATTAAAGCACAGCCTTCTTTAAACAAAAAGTTTCTGTATGAACAGAAACATAATTCTGAAATTTGGTGTTGACTTTCTGAAAGCTAAAATTCGTCAATATTTAATCTTAGTGATATGTGTGGAAAAGGCACTTGCCAGGATTAAAGGCTCCCTTTGGATCAAGGTTGTTGGTTGGTTCGTTTTTTTTTTTTAAATCTGCATATACATCTAAAAAGCTTTCATTCTATTCAAGAAAGCTAACAAAAGGCAATATGGATAAACAACACATATGTAAATTTTGTGAGCTCTCACTGGGCTTGCAAATCAAGCAAGTATTTTTGGTTCTCTCCTTTTCTTGTCCATTCTTGCACGAAGGTATTTGTAAGCCCACCGAAACTTGGATCTATCCACACTTCTGTGCCAAGAAGTCTCTTGAATTCAGCTTTTGACACCTTGCTAATTTGAATATGCTGAAGATATTTTAAACCTCAAAAACAGATCCTGTCTTGCCTTGCTTGCTATATTATAGGTATAGGTAAATAAAAACTGCTTGGTGTGCTTGCTTTGCTTTCAGATACAGTAATTTTTAACTATGATTTCACCATACCTAGAACATTACTTAAACTGAAATTGCGTTAGGTATTGGTCTCCAGACAATGGTTCAAAAATTAAATTTAAAAACTATTTTCAAATGGCAATAATGTTTCCAATTCTGGAAGGAATCAAAATCAGTTCCAATAAGGAACTCCAACTATATTTACTAACATCTGGCTGAGGATGCTGTCTCCTCTCCCTTTTCCCTTCTCCTTCACCTTCCTAACACAAGGAAGGAAAGCTGTTATGAAACAAATATAATTTAAGGCTAAAAAAAAAAATCAACTACATGAAACACCTGATTTTCCTCTAAGTAAATTAAACTGGTAAGAACAGATACTACCGTGATCTTAGCCAAAAGGCCGAGAATCGCTCCCCTAAGTAAATTAATTCAGCAACTGTGGTAAGCAGGAAAGAACCGATTTCCTGGACAAAAGAAAATAAACAAAGGCTAAGTGTTGTCTACAGCTTAGGAATGTTTGGTAAGAAGAATCAATATCATCACATCGATGACATAAAGTAATAGAGAGAGAGATGGGGGTGGGGATGAAAGAAATAGCAGATTTCGTTCTTTTCCACGCACAAACTGCTGCACAGTGCAGTGGAATTCCTAGTTCTGGGTCCAGATTTCACCGGGCTGCTTTCCAGTTTCTCCTCCCCTCCAATACTTCCCCCACAGGCAGCCTTGGAAATTGAGGGAAGGGGGGCCAAGAAGCGCGGAGAAAGGGCAAGTGAAGGAGGAGTCGGTGTGTTTAGAGGGACTAGACGTCGAGAGAACGATGTAGTGCCCCACCTTTCCCCTTGGGATTCCAACCTAATCACTGGGCAGGGTCGGGGCGTTGAATACGTTCACAATTCGCAGACCTCCCGCCCACCAAGGCCCGCAGGTGCCCCCACGTGGGCTGTGTGCGTGTGCAGAGGAAAGGGGGGGGTGGTGGTCTGAGAGGACAACAGGAGCCGTGTGGGTCCCCGGGAGGGAAGCAGCCCACTCCCCTGAACTCTTACCCTCGCATCGATCCGGACGGTCCGCATGAGCTTGGGACAAGAGGACGGAGGGTCAGGAGCGGGGGGTCCGTCACGCAGACCCGGGGGCAATAGCGGGGAGGTAGCGGAAGCGAGGACCGCCCCTTGAACTTGCAGCGGCTCATTTGCACGCAAGCTCGGCGCGGAGCACCTGACCAGCACCGCCTCCCGGCCGCAGGTCCCGCCTCTTGCCTCCTATTGGCTGGGGTGGGACGGTGCCCTCCGCCGGACCTGCCCAACCAAAGCCGGGCCCTAGGGAGTCGCTGCACCGCCTGCCAATCAGCGGGCCCCGGGGGCGGGCGCTGCCTGCGTCTGGAGGGTGGAGGGGGCACAGCCTGCGGGAGCAGAGGGTCGCCGCGAGGCCCCAGGGGTCGCGGAGGTCAACATGGCCGCTGCTGCGTCCTCGCTGAGGTCCCCTGTCTGCCCTGTCGCACATCCTCCTGCGGTGTGGCCTTTTCTTGCCGGGCAGTTGTGTTGTCGTCGGTGATGTAGAACGAGTATAAAAGCCCTACCCCAGTGGTTTATCAACACTTACTGTTGTGGTTGAAAGTACTTTTATTTTCTTATCTGATCTCTCAAGGTTTTTTTGTTACTCCGTTTTTTTCTTATCAAAAAATTGGTGACTCCGTACCCTGGACTTTGCTCTGAGGAACACTCGAACGCCCCAGAAAGTCGATGGGACAATGACATTTTAACTCTTCATTAGCTGGTGTGACCTGCTTTATCTCAGAAAAATCTGATTTAGAAGGGTTTAATTCGGTCAGTTCTACAGCCCCAATGTTGCAGGTTTTTGCAACATAAGCACCAGGTTTTTGCAGTGTAAGGCCTCAGTGGTACCTGAAACTGCTCGAAATCAACCAAGCCAGATTCAGGAGTAGGTTAATTTGCTCAGGGGTAGAGGCTGACCAGCTACTCTGATGGTTTCATCTAGACTGGAGACTGCTTCTAGCTTTGTTTCCAAATACGCAGACTACAAACATCAGGTCTCATTTCCTCTCTCAGGAAGTCTTCTGGTATGGTAGGGCCCCTGTTTGTGTGTGGGCAAGGGCATGGTTTGTCATAAGTTGTAACAATGACCTTGAGCTCCCTGGAAGGATTTCTTCATCTACAGGGTCCCCAGGCCTAATTCTGACCACCCTGCAATGGAAAATAATATGTGCCTGGCTGTCACAATCTTAAACATCTAGTCAGCCCATAAAATAGAGCAAAGCCAGCAGCTTCGGCTCCTCTCTGGAGCTCCTGCCCCCCAGCTACCTGTCTAATGTACTGGAACTGTAAAATGAATAGACATTCTTGCTGATATTTAAACAAGGCAAACATTTTGGTCATGGCTTTTTTCTCTTTCCCTCAACTTCTCGTGGAAGGACAGCCCCTACCCCAATCGCTCCCTTCTGATTGCATCGAACATCCCAAAGGGCATCTGGGCACTCTTCCATGACCTTTTATTTGTAGTAACCTGAGTTTATGGTTCTCCACAGGTGGGGTGGGGATTAGAGAGGCTGGTTTCTGTGTTTTGCCAGAGCCAGCGACAGTGAAGTTGTACAGGTTGTTCCAAGTTCCTTAAGCCCTGTCCTTTGAAGTTGCCCAAGCTTGGAACGGGGTGGTCCAATATTATAAGTCCTTGTCTCCCCTACCCCCTCACTGCCCCAACCAATAGGCCAACCCTGTGTTTTCTCAGACACTCAAAGAACACTGCATGCTGACTAACGAGCAGGGGGAGTGAAGACCAGACTTTTATCTGGGTCACTGAACAATTTTGGACTCTGTTCATGTGATGACACTTGGCCTTACTCTGCAAACTTTTTATGGAATGCATGATTGTGTTCACCAGCTACCCCAGTGATGTAGGCATGGTACAGCTGTTCCCCACAGCACATGATACGGAAAATGACTCAGGAGGAGCTCAGCAAAGGCCAGAGACTCTTCCCAGATCTCCATATAACAACATGTGGTGTTCGACTGATAGCTTGTTGTATATCTCATGTCAGTAATGGGAGGAAAAAATCAGGCTTTCATAGTATAAAGAGGAATGATTGTGAAAAAAAATGGAATTCCTGCTTACATCTGTACCAGGTCTCCTGCCCTGTTGCCTGAACTTCTGTCCTGTTGTAACAACTACTGAGGACATCATGGTGGCATAAACCGCAACCTGCTACTGACTGTTATTGATGGACTACTCCTTTATTTTATGTTATTGAGTTAAGATAATCATCATCAAGCTAGGAATATGTTTCTGAGTAATGGAGTACAAGAAGAATCAACTTCTTTCATGAGTTTTGGAGTGGGAAGGGGGTCCCTCTGCCTACCTAAGGAAGTCTGATAGGGGTTTGAGGGCTGGATTATTTTCTTCCTGAGGAGCTGGAAGAGGCTTGTGTGAAAGCTGAAATGTGAAGTGTACTTTATGAAAAAAATAGCCAAGACTGGCTCTGCCACAGAAGTTTTGTTTTCAAAACTAGTCTCTGTCCTGTGGCAGGGGAAATGAACAAATTATTTTACAATGCCTGTAAGGTTGCAATACGTTATACCACAAAAACTACCAAACTAAAACAAAGTCTACCTCATGATCCTTTATAGAACAGTCTGCAAAATGTGGGTCTCACATATTCAATAGCCATAGGTTAGGAACCGTTGGGACTCTGGTTCTGGACTGACCTTGATTCTTGATAAAAAGTAGGTCTTCACTAATTTGGACTTACTAACAGAAGTTCAGCCTGATGAATAAAAAGTTGAATTATAGATTATCCAAGACTTAGTCCAAGTAGTTTATAGTGGTTAGTAATTTAGGCTGCTAATGATATATTTGTACCTCTTAAAACTATTTTTTCACACAATTATTATATTTTTATCCTCAGAAAGCTTTATGTAAGCCAAATATAACCTTCTAAAGTTCTTCGTATTCTTGTATTTCGTAAATTGTGTTTACAGTGTATCATTTTCGTAGGGCTACTGTAACAAACTATGACAAACTAGGTGGCTGACAACAACAGGAATTCATTTTCTCACAGTTTTGGAGACTAGAAGTCTGACATCAAGAAGTTGGCAGGGCCACACTCCCTCCAGAGGCTCTAAGAATCTTTCCTTGTCTCTTCCAGCTTCTGGTGGTTTCTGATGTTCCTCGGCTTGTTGCAGCTAGCTCCATCCGTTGCCTCCATGGCCACGTGGTGGTCTCCTCTGTGGGTCTCTGTGTCTTCAGATGGCCTCATATAATGACACCAGCCATTGGAATTAAGGCCCACTTTAATCCAGGAGGACCTCATCTAAACAAATCTAATTGCATCTGCAAAGATCCTATTTCCCAATAAGGTCACATTCTGAGGTTCCAGGTGAATGCAAATTTGAGGGAGACATATTCAACCCAGTATATGTAGCTAGCAGAATGTTTTATTTTTTTTCAGAATGTTTAATTTTATAGCTCAGCCTGGATCAAAAGTTCATGAATAATTATGAAAATGGCTCAGATCAAGGAAACTGACAACATCTAGTGCTGAGGAGGATGCCAAGGAACTGCAACTATCATATGTTGCTGGCGGGAATGATATGGCCCCTTTACAAAATGGTTTGGAAGTGTTTTACAAAGTTAAATATTCATGTATCATGTAAGCCAGGAATTCCACTCATGGGTATTTAGACAAGAGAAATGAAGAAGATGACCTCTCAAAACTTATAAGCAAATTTTAGTAGCAGCTTTATTCATAACCATTAAAAACTAGAAACAACCCAAATGTCCCTGAACTGTGAACAGATAAACAAATTGTGGTCTATCCATAAGTGGAACACTGTTCATCGATAAGAAGGAATGAAGTAGTGATACATACAATCACATGGATGAGTCTCAAAAGCATTTTGTTAAGTGAAAGAAGTCAAATACACATTGGCTATTTCCTGTTTGATTGCATTTATATGACCTTCTAGAAAAGACAAAATGATAAGGACAGAAATCAGATTGGTGGTAGAGGGAGGGCATTGGCTACAAAGGGGCACAAGGGAACTTTCTGATGTGAGGGAATTTTGATTGTGATGGTGTCTATCTGATCGTCTAAGTTTGTCAAAATTCAGAGAACGATACACCTGAAAATATTTCATTCTACCATATGTAAATTATACCTCAAGAAATAATAGTAGCAAAAAATAAGTCCTAATCTGTGATCACCCACCCAAAGGTTCACGAATCAGGCCTAGTGGTGTTTGTTTCTTCTTGGTCATTTTTTGGTGTGTCACAAAGCCTATTAGCACAGTCTGCAGGAGAGCAGAACTTGCAAGTGTAGGAATCCCCTGGGGCCCAGCTCTGCTGGTTTTCATGTTCTTTCACCTTATGGAGTGACGTCTGGGAATTACTCAGCAAAGAAAGAATTATTATTTTCTAGGCTGGGACTGAATGTCATCCGTTGCATAACTCCATCAGTCATGGATGTACTCATGCAGGCAGAGGGACACTTGTCTTTTGGTCTCTGGTTGGAGGCCTATTTTGAAAGACACATTCTCAGTACAAAACTGCACATGTGTTCGTGGCACGTGGGGTGAACGCACTTAGTCACAGCCACGCCCTCCGGTCTTCATGAAGAAGACAGCCAGAGGAAGCCTCAGAGCACTTAGCGTAACCTCACCATTTACTTGGAAAAGTACAGGCTTCTCATGGGTGTTATAATTCTGCCAATTTACTGTGAGTGTAGGAGGACCTAAAATATATTGTCCTCCTCCCAGATCAAAAAGACATTTCTTTCCACTCTAGGTATTATTACATTTAAAATGTACACGTAGACATCCTTTGCAACTAATATGTTGCTTGAGGGTACACTGGGGCCTTTGATAAATATTACACTTTTTTTTTTAAGATTTTATTTATTTATTTGAGAGAGAGAGAATGAGAGACAGAGAGCACGAGAGGGAAGAGGGTCAGAGGGAGAAGCAGACTCCCTGCTGAGCAGGGAGCCCGATGTGGGACTCGATCCCGGGACTCCAGGATCATGACCTAGGCCGAAGGCAGTCGCTTAACCAACTGAGCCACCTAAGCGCCCAAGTATTACACTTTTTAAAAAAAGATTTTATTTATTTGAGAGAGAGAGAGAGAGCGAGAGAGCACACAGCAGGGGGAGGGGCTGAGGGAGAGGGAGAAGCAGACTTGCCCCTGAGCAGGGAGCCCGATGCCATGCGGGGCCCCATCCCCAGACTCTGGGATCATGACCTGAGCCAAAGGCAGATCCTTAATTGACTGAGCCACCCAGGCGCCCCAAGTATTACACTTTACTAAGAGGCAAAGCAGGTAGCGATTGCTTCATAGCTCTATGGTTTTTCTTGGAGTGCAGGGTGGGGAAAATCAGGGGAGGCTTCTCCCTGCCCCTTTCCTGCGTGGCTCCAATGTCATAATCAGAAATTCATCTCTCTGCCTTATGGCTTTTTTCCCAGGAACCATGTCAGATTCACCTCTACTAGGCCATTTACTTACACATGTGTATGACTAAGTCTCTCTGAATCACTCAAAGCAGCATATTTTGCTGGAGAGAAAGGCCACGAGGAATGGATCAATAGGTTGGGCGTTTTCTTTTGAGAGATCAGTAAATAGACCAGCACTTAGAGGAAAGTGAAAACAGAAAAAGAAATTAAGGGGAGCCAACCCAAAGCTGACATCTCTCATAACTTGCTTAAGGCAAACTCTGCTCTTCGACTGTCATTAAGCAGCAGACCACTGAAAGAAGGTATAAAGTCACAGGTGACAAAGGGAACATTTGGTTTATGGAGGTGCTTCATGTTTTTCCTTCACTTTTTGGAATAGCCTTTGGTCTAGAAAATTCATAGTAAATGTCAAGACTCATCAGAAAACTCAACATCTCATGAATTTCCTCATATAAAATCCTTGAGAGCTTTGCTACTCTTCAAGTCACTTTCATCTTTATTCATTTATACCTGTTGTCACCTGTTGTCCAATTTCACAAAGGATTCCATCCCCACCTCAGCTGGGTGTGAGCCACCTGCTGGCCTTTTTCCTTCTCTGCTCTCTAATGGTGACCTTGTTTCATAGGAGGATCCATCCAGTCAGTGTGAATGGAGTTTTGCTGATTTACTCATCTATTCTTGTTTAGAACGAAAGATGTATGCACGTTTGGATTCATCACTGGTCAGAGTGAGCTCTGCTCACGGTAGTGGGGCACAGTAAACTTGCTGACTCATCTATATAGAGATTCAACCTACTATTTCTTAAATATTATAGCTCAATATAACTACTGAGCTATAATCCACATAACATGAAATTACCCATTTAAAGTATAAAATTCAATGTTAACCGCCATATAAGGTTTCCTTGGCCTGCTTTAACCGAGTGATGTCACTAAAAATGATCATTCTATGGAATCAACCAAATATTCCTTCACAGGACATGAATAGAATAAGGAGACCCTTTTACCTTTGTACAGTGCTTGATAGTTTTTGATGTATGTTTTGACCACCTTTGCCAACATTGTTCAGTTTGCTTCTCATGGCCGCTCTCTATGTTCAGTGGGAATGACTGACTTAACCAAAGCTACATATTGAAACATTTGAATACAGGGCAAAATATAGGAAGAGAGGAACAAACAGAAGTAATAGAGAAATACATAGGACTGAGAAATTAGCTCTGACTGAAGAAGACATTGGGATTTCATGGTGGTAGTAGACATGGAGAGGCTTGAAAGACAGGTGGGATTTCAACAGAGTAGATGGAACAGAGAAGACTGTAAGCAAAATCATGACGGGGGAAAGTCCAGGGTATGTTCGGGAGTAGCTAATAGAGAACCCCATGCTAAAAGGTCTTGGAAACTGAACTAGGAGTTTGGAGTTGTCCTTGTGGACAGTGGGGGGGCAGTTGAAGGTTTCTGTGGGAGCGCACATTGTGACCAAAGCAGTGAAAATCATGTTTGAATCACCAGTGGTGCTAGGTGGCCCAGGGGCCCAGCAAGCTGACATTGAACTAATGTCATGTTTAATTGACATTGAAATGGACATTGCTTCCTTAACAAATTCATTTGGCAGGAATTGCCAGTTCTCCTGCCATGGCTCAGGCCAACCGATTCTTTGGACTCTTCTACTGAAAAATGTGAAGTACTTGGGCTTTTCATTGAGTACACATTGAGAATCAATGTACTTTTCTTGCTTTTTCTTGGTGACATCTATTGGCCTTTTTCTAGTGTACTGTGTGGCATTGGCTGTCATGTCATGTTTTCAGTGCCACCCCAGTTTTAGGATATGAGCCTGTCATTAAATCACAGCCTTGTGCGTCAGAAGAAATAGGCACGTCAGCGCAAATGGATGTATGCTTTCCAGTCTTTTGTGGAAGCGACTTCATTGTCATATGCTATAAGTTTGTTTGCACATTTTTATTAATCATAAAGTCAATAGAAAAGGAGATGGTGTATAAGGCAAGGAGAAAAGTAGGAGGGACATTTTCAAAGTTGCCAGGTACTATAGCCTCCTTGAAAAAGAGCCAAGTCCAAAAAAAAAAGAAAAAGAAAAAAAAGCCAAGTCCACTAGGCAGCTGTATGTAGGACTAGGAGGAATATAGAAGAGATGGGGATTGTGGGACAGTTATAAAGCTGGAATAATGGTCACCTGCACAGGAGGGCAAGTGGGCATGAAACGAGGTAAATAACAATATTACTAAAATTATAATAACTATCTATTGTTTAGTGGGAACCAGATACCAGGCACTGTGTCAAGCAACACCACAGCCTTGTGAAAGGCAAATAAGTCTTTTCCTATGCCAGCTCAGGAAAAGGGATCTTGGAGATGCTGAGTAACTCACTTAAGATCACGCAACTAGGAAGTGGCAGACCAGGCTATAAGTTCAGCTCAGTAAGACCCCAAAGTGTGGACATGAGAGAGATATTCTGGGGACAGACTTGGTCTTCAGACTGACAAGACCTTAGCTCTGTAGGAACCACACCCAGGTGCTTGCTGACAAGGGGTCTGTGGTCTTCACATCGGAGTTGGGGATTCTGGAATTCCTCCTCAGCCTGGAGGTCTTCCATGGAATGAATCTAAGGGGAGTAGAGCACAGGGGAGGAGTGCCAGGGCCCAGGCCCACATCTATGGAAGGAGGATTTGGTATTTTGCGGGCCAGTTGAATAACTCAGGTCCATTATCAGGTGATACAGAAACAGGGAGATCTCACAGTCTCTTCTTCAACAGCCAGCACAAAGAACACTGTGTAAGACGGTAAGCAAATGGGACTGGAGTGGTTCTCCAGAGAGGAGCCATCTTTAGAATTGAAATGACATTGGGTTAAGGATGGTCACTTTATATTGAAATAAAAGGTAGAGAAGGAGTTCAAAAACCTTGGTGTGTAATCGAATGGAATTCAGCCCACCAAGATTTATCCAGTCACTGGGGAACATCAGCACCAGAGACCAATGCTAAGCCCTCTAATGAGGAGAAAAGCAGTTTGTCCTTACCAGAATTTATATCTATACTAGTTACGAGTCAGTATCTCCATCAAAAGGCATCTGAATGTCTAATCTTTCAACATGGTATCCTGCAACATTTCCTCAGGTGAGGGACTAATTTTACTGCAAAGGAGGTGCAGCAGGGGTCACAGAGCTCACCAGTTTCACCATATATCCCATCAGCCAGAAGCGACTGGCCCAGTTGAACAGCACAGTGGCCTCTCAAAGAACACACCGTGAGGGTTAGAGTTTAGTCCTCTGTTTTGGTGTATATGTACTAAAATAAAGGCAATATATGGTGCTATATCCTCAATTGTTAGAGTTCATAGGTCTGGAAACCAAGGTGCAGAAGTAGGAGTGGTCCCTATACCTTTGATCCCAGTGACCCATTTGTGGAATTTGCTCTTCCCATTTTCATAACTTCAGGTGCTGCTAGGTTAAAGATCTCAGTTCCCAGGAGGGGATATGCCTAGACTAGCAGAGAAATTAAGGGTTCTACTAAATTTGAAGCTATGTCACCATCTGGCCACTTTGGGCTTATACCAGTGGATCAGAAGGGAGTTACATTAATGGGGGAATAAGTGACTCTGATTATCCTGAGAGGGGAGATTTGATACCATATAATAGGGACAGGATGGGGTATGCTTAGCTTCTCAGTTTTCTATCTATTTAATCCTTTTTCTTACTGAGAGATTTCCTTCTGGTTTTCCAGTTGACTAATTCATTCTTTAGCTGCATCTATTCTGTTCTTTATCCCATTTTTGTGTATTTTTTTTCCAGCTATTATACTTTACATATTTCCATTTTTAATAATTTATTTTTATATTGCTAATATATTGCTTTATTTCTTTAAGAACACTTATCATGTTTACATAACATTCTTGATCCACCTCTTCAATATTTTTGCTTCGGATGAAACCTCTTAAAGATTTCTATCCTTTTTTGAGTTTGAAGCAATTGTATTCCCTAGATACATGATAATTTTGGACTTCAAATTTGGGTTTCTCTGTGTGCTAACAAGGAATGGGAAAGAACTGAAAGCCAGGCTCTAACCTAATCTAAATCAATCCTGATGTGTTTAAGGATCAGAGAGAATCTAAGCTCGAGGGCAGATGCTTCTTCCTACAAACCATACTTCAGGGTTCTCAAATTTCTATTTACAGATCTTTCTACCAACTGGAAAAATATTTTGTGCCTGATGTAAAATAGGGATCCAAGTTGGTGTTTCTTTTTTTCATGTGGAGAGCCACTACTTCTTCCAATACCATTTGTTGAAATGTATTCCCTTTGCCTTTGAAGTTCTTTGGTTCCTTTGTCAAAAACTATTTACCATATACATACCTATTTCTGGACACTCCATTCTGGCCTACTGATCTGTCTATCCTTATGCCAGTACTACACTGACTTGGTTACCAGAGCTTTATAATAAATCTGGAGGTAGGTAGTATGAGTCCTCTAATATTGTTCTTCTTTTTCAAAATTTTTTCGGCTCTTCTAGTTCCTTTGCTTTTCGTATAAAGTTTAAGAGCAGCTCATCTATTTCTACAGAAATGCTGGCCTAGATTATAATTAAGATTACATCAAATCTATAAGTAATTTAAGAAAATTTAACTTAACAATATTAAGTATTCCAACCTATGAAGGTAGTAAGTACCCCCCAAGTTTCAAAATGAGCAAACTGAGGTTTACAAGAGCCTAAGTGACTTGCCTAAAGCAGCAGAAACTTTCATCTATTTACACCTAACTGACTCACCAGAATGGCCTACATTCTTATTTCCTTCTGCAAATCATATTGACTGCTACCCCATAGCTACCCCATGGTCTCGTAAACCTTGTTGGCTACTATTCCCATCTAACATTTCTGCTTCTGCTAGGTGATTCATAGGCTTATCAAGAGTCAGCTCTGGTTTTTTTTTTTTCAGTATCAATTTTTGCCAGTAGTCCTTGTTGTCATAATTAAGTAATTTAAGAAAAAAATATAAATTCTGACCTAGTAAGTCTATTTTTAAAGAATTTATCCTGTCGGGGACACCTGGGTGGCTCAGTTGGTTAAGTGGCCTGACTCTTGATTTCAGCTCAGGTCATGATCTCAGGGTGGTGGGATCTAGCCCTACATTGGGCTCCATGCCCAGTGGGGAGTCTGCTTGAGATTCTGTTTTTCCTTCTCCCTTGGCCCCTCCCCCTGCTCATTCTTACATGCTCTCTCTCTCTAAAATAAATAAATAAAATATTAAAAAAAAGAATTTATCCTGTCAGAGATGGGGACAAAGATTTTGGCATGATTATATTCACCAAAATCTTAGTACTAATACTCTCCAATGAGAAATGACCTAAGTATCTCCTAAAAAGAAATGATTAAGAACATTTTGATATTTTCATATGATGGCTACTATTCAGCCATTAAAAAGCATATTTTTGAAGAATATTTAATAATAAGGGAGATTCTTTTTTTTAAAATTTTATTTCTTTATTTATTTGAGAGGGAACACAAGCAGGGGGAGTGGGAGAGGGAGAAGCAGGCTTCCTGCTGAGCAGGGAGCCCTGCACGGGGCTCGATCCCAGGACCCTGGGATTATGACCTGAGCCGAAGGCAGATGCTTCACTGACTGAGCCACCCAGGTGTCCCAATAAGGGAAAATTCTTATGACAAAAGGGAACAGCAGTTTAGAAAACTGTTTATACAGAAGGATCCTGATATTTATAGTATTTATATTCCTGGTTTTCCAACTACCCTTTGCTGAACTTCCTTCAGTCTTTGTTATTATTTGGGGACATATTTCCACTATCACCTTGGTTCTCTGTGTGAGGCACTCATGTGGCAAAGTTGACACAGTGACACTGCCTTAGTCCCCCAACCCTAGTGACTTTATTACCAGGCAATTCCATTTCCCCACTGTCCTCCCCACCAACTGTGCTTTCCTGGACACAACTCTTTGTGTCCTGCACCAGCCCGAGTGGTGTTCCAGACTAGGAGCTCCTGGAAGTCGGTGAGGACAAACTGCCAAAATCTGAAGCAAAGCATGTCCTTTTGGGAATTGGCTTGATTTGCATATGTAATCCCTTCTCTAGTAGAGGGACTAGCAAGATACCATATTCTCTCTCTCTCAGAAGAGTTCAATCCTGGAGTCATCTCCGAAAGTCCTGCCAGAACTCTGACCCCATACTCTGCCCTTTATGTGCTCTTCTCTCTTGCTCACATGATGCACTTTATGCTGCTATGGACTCTGTGAGGAACAATTTTGCCATCTCTCATGATTAAGGGCATTTCATGACATTTAATTTCCTCTATGGGATCTTAGCATTATCTAGAACACACGGTGATGTGTTTTGTACCCCAGAGCTGGCCATATAAATTTTTATAAATGATATTAGATGAATTCCCTGGCCCTCTAGATTAATGGTTGTGTCACTCTCCTGGGAGCACTGTTTATATTCACATGATGACTTATCTTCCTCTATATAAAACTGGGCAGAAAACAAAATAAACAGGACCAACCTTACCAAGATTATCATATCTTCTATTCACTTGTCCATAATTTCCCTGAGAAATTTCACGATGTGGTACATTAGACTCACTATCTAATGTTGGTCCACTGGAGTTAGAGAGGAGAGGGCTGCACACCTGGAGGAGGTTAGAAATGAAATCAGGAGGTGAGGGATGCTCACACACTCACACTTGAAAAGAGGTGAGTTAGCCCATGCCATCACTGGCTCAGTAAAATACAGGAAACCCTATGGGTATTACCTGACAAGGTGTAAGTAGAGACTGGTGAACATGAGTGTGCGTATTTGAATTGAACACCATGTGAGGGAAAGTGGATTGCTACTACACTTTCCCTATAGCTCTTGGACCGGTTGTGAACATGGCTGTTCTTAAGAAAAAATACAGCTGCAGCATACACTCATGGACGGGCCACGGAGAATCCCCAAGGTGACCGGGATGTGGTTCCCTTCCTACATTCCCTCCCCGTCCCTCCATACTGATAGTATTCCAGAACCTGGAAAACATGACTTGCTGTGGGCCTTGCTTGAGAAAATCCCCCTGGAGGAAGCTACTCATCGATTTATTAATGGCAGAGTCTCTATCAAACATTTACTTCACTTACTTAAGTCACTTCCTCCTGTTAATTTCTTTAGTTCTCAGTGACCTGGCTCCTATTATGATTCTCCATTTTATACATGAGGAAACTGGCCCAGAGATATTAAACAACTTGCCTGGTTCACACAGCTAGGTGTTGTCAGAGCTGGGATTTGACCCTTGGAAGTTTGGTTCTAAAGCGCACACTTTAAACCCTATCTTGCCTCTAGTACATCCTATGATGCTAATAGCACAAAGATGATTTTTAAAGCAATTCATTAGCTTGCATTTTCAAGCCACCACTTTGGCATTTCCTTTAAGTCTATTTAGAGTTGATGTTTTCTTCCTTCCCTCCTTCCTTCCTTCCTTCCCTCCTTCCTTCCTTCCTTCCTTCCTTCCTTCCTTCCTTCCTTCC
>NW_027397084.1:4745781-4756762 GCF_003265705.2 Callorhinus ursinus
TCCTTCCTTCCTTCCTTCCTTCCTTCCTTCCTTCCTTCCTTCCTTCCCTCCCTCCCTCCTTCTTTCCTTCCTTCCCCCCTCCCTCCCTCGCTTCCCTTTCCTTCCCTTCCTTTTCTCCTTTGCTTTCCTTTCTTTTCTTGAAAGGATTCCTTCTCAACCTATCAGAAACATGGGGATGAATTTAGGAATCTCATAGCTTCACTGGTACATGTTTAACTCAGACTTATTACTTAAGGCAAAAAACTAAATACACAAAAGAGCAAGATATATCTTCTGTTGTCAAGCCATGCCATCTAGTGAAAAGAAGAATCAAGAAAAAAAACCCCAACCCCTTCTATAACATTGCTCCCAGTTCTTGGACAAGGATGGTGCTTCCAGAAAGGAATAATATTCATAGCTATAGATGAAATTGTGGAGGTGAGGAATCTAGTCTGGGCAGTTCTCTGTCTACCCTTTGCCTGGCTACCTCCCCCAAATTTTTAAAGACCAAACTCATGAGTACCTTCTTGCAGGGAGACTCCGCCACGCTCAGCCCTGCCTGGTTGCACACCTCTCCCTCATGTTCCCAGAGTGCCCTGCACACCTCAGCTATTGCACTTATAAGTGTTGGTTAATGTGCCAGGTAGCCAACACTGGGGCTGACAAGTCCTGTGGGGCCAATAACCTCTAAATAAAAGTTGACTGAACGCATGACGAAGTGAGTAAGTGATGAGACGAATGTTGAGTTGCCTTGTTGGGTTCTCAACTTTGGTGTCCTTTGAAATCAAGGACTGTGCTCCCTTCATAGCATCGGGCCTGACACATCAGTCTTGTTCAATGATCTGAACTAACTGTTCTTTACTACTCGAGGATGAGACTGTTCATCAGGGGGAACAAGGCTTGTATCCAAAGGGTCTGCCACACCTGGTAGCCACATACTCACAGCAGCGTTTCTACCCACTCATTTTATTTTTAGTGGAAATATCTGGAGTGTTTCCAAGCAGAGAGGTTGGCATGCTTAACAGAATGAATATAGAAAGAACAACTTATGTTTGGCTGACGCATAGCTCAACTAATCCTGTGTGGATTTCTTATGGGAAGTCGTGGGAGGGAGAGGACAGAGACAGTTGCGGAAAGCTCTAGAAGCCAGCCAGGCCAAGCAGTTTGTCCTGTAGGCAAAGGGAGACCATGGAAGGCTTTTCAGTTGTCAAATAACAAGAATATATATTTACTAGAAGAGATATTTTTTTAAAAGAAGTTTAAATGAGTCTATTATCTGTTTGAAATGTATCAATGTATTGAGTCCCTGGATTTGGGACTTTATTGGAAACCACAGCTTAGTTTACTAAGTAATATCTCAGTGTCTGCCACATGGTAGGAACTCAATAAATATAAACGTATGATGACATCAGAAAATTAGTCACCGCAAAAAATAAATTTAAGGAATAATATTACAAGTGTTTGCAGATCAAAAGCATAGAGCAAATAGAAAATGTAAGCTTAATTTAATGATCCGAAGATGAATAGATTAGTGATCTATCAGGTCAGGAAAAGAAGGATTCAATAGAACAGGGGTCTGCAAATGTTTGTTGTAGAGAGCAAATTGTAAATGGTCTGTTGTATTTGTTTGGGTTTTTTTGTTTTCTTTTTTAACAATCATTTCAAAATGTAAAAACATTCTTAGCCCAATGGCTGTGGCCTATGACCTCTATTCTAGGGATTTGGACCACAAATAAAATTATTCCTGACCCCTTTTCTTTACATCATTACCAATGTTCTTTTTATGTATAGGTCATAGTAAATGCAAATTTTGATATTAACCATTTCATTTTGCTAAAACTCAGTATTAGTAACCTCACAAAAACCTAAATAAATTAGTTAACCTCAGGGATAGAATCTCAAGTAAGAAACAAAGAAACAAGAGAAATGTCAGTCTTTTCAAGGTCTTTGTAAAGAAGCCCGAGGAGATAGGGGAGGCAAAGGAAAAGAAAAAGCAGCAGTAGGAACATAAAAACCAGATTAACCCAGGGCTATTTACTAAGAGCTCCTGATTGTTTATTTAAAAAAGAAAACAAGGTATTATTCTTCCAGGTTGAATTTTGACCTAGATTGGAATACTGCCAAATCAGCCCCATTTCTTAGAATCATAGAACATATTTGCACAGGAACCTGTTTTTAAAATGAGATACTTTTAACTATATTGTGTAAAATCAGCTCTGATCAAAGGGGAACCACAAGAGTCTATAAATTCCACAACTTACTTCATAAGAGTAGTAAATGGAAAAATGGAACCTCCTCCTTGTCGTAGGCTTCTTACAAGGAAGTAGATTTACCGACCTCAACTTTTTGGAAGATGTTTTGGGCAAGAGAGAAAGTATTTTTTGCTAATGACCTTGATGTTCCTTCTTGGATTGGCTGTTTAAAGAAACTAAATAAGCAACCTGATGGGCTGTGTCTCATCAACACATTGATTGATACTGTGCAGACATCAAGACATCAGAGCATTGTGGAGCTGGGCCCTTCCCTCATCCTGTTTTGAATGTCCTGATAGAATTTCTGGATTTGGTTGACCCTTCAGATGGTGTTGATGCTTTGGAGTTTCTCTGGCCTGAGGACCGAAACAAACGAGGAACGAGACAGTGAAATGATCCAGAAGAAGGACGTCTTCAGGAAGAGGGACGACTGTGTCTGTGAGTGGGTTCAAGTTTCAAGGCCCTCCCTGGGTTCTCGGTTAGGTTCGAAAAGTCTTGAGAGGAGTGCAGATGGAATTTCTGCAAGCATACAGCCTAAAGGACAGACTTTCATAATCACGAGGCATGGGGAAGAAAAGAGTACAGAAGAAGTGTTCAGAGAAAAGACGCATCACCCTGCTTACAGCCTGCTCCATGCTCTATACTAAACTCACTTGTCAGGGAGCCTGGGTGGCTCAGTCGGTTAAGCGTCAGACTTTTGGTCTGGGCTTAGGTCATGATCTCAGGGTTGTGAGATCAAGCCCTGCACTGGGGAGTCAGCTTGAGATTCTCCCTCTCCTTCTGCCCCTCCCTTTGCTCGCTCTCTCTCTCTCTAAAATACATAAATAAATCTTAAACAAGAACAAAAAGCTCGCTTGTCAGAGGCTGGTGATTCCAAGTCTTTCCTTTTCACGAGTGGCTCACACGCGGGTGTTTGTGTCCCAGTCTGTCTGTGCGCTGCCCTCTTGCTCAGTGAAGAGACTGAATTTTAAAGGATTTCTTTAAATCGTAAAGAAATCCAAGACTCTGACTTCTCATCTGTTCTTCAACAATCCCAGCACAGGTTGTTACTCTAAAATACCCTTAAGCAGAGAGAAGCTATAAACGCTTTATCATAGTATCTCTTAAGGAAAAAGTAGCAGAGGATCATATTGAGGGTGTTAGAAATAGAAGGCTTGAATAGAAAGGAAAAATTAAAAAAAAAAAAGCATAAAAATAAAAAAAGCCAGAGTCACAGAGGCGAAGGCTAGTGGTGGTCCCCTCCCTGGCTCTGCTTCTTCCCTGTCCCCTCCCGCCCTTTCTCCAGCAGCATCCCAAATGGGCCGGGCTTCTCTGTTGCACATCTTGTCTGTGACTTTTAGATCACACTGGGCTGAGCCAAGTAAGCCAGGATGAGACTGAGATACAGAGTCCAAAGGAAAGAATTACTAAAAATTCATGGGACTCAGAAGGATCTCCCTGGCAGCTATATAGGACATAGAAAGAGTGGGTGTCAGTAGGTGATTACTCCTGATTTGGGGGAAAATATGCTTTAGGACTTACACAGACATTGGAATTTATGTTAAGTATAACGTAGTACTACTTACTATGTTCTCGCTATTTATCAACGTTAACTCAGTTTTCTGAAGTGCTCCCTTACAATCGAGGTAAATGAAAGGTTCAGTGACTTGCCCAAAGTCACCCAGCTAGTGAGTGACAGAGCCAGAATTAATCCTGTGGAGGCACACTTGGAACTGCAGAGTTGGTGTAGGTTATTTTAAGCTGAAGACAATTGAAATTCAACAGATGTAGAAAGAAGCCTTCCCGGAGTTTCCCTTACCTGACCCAGAGCAGAAACTTCTGAGAAATGAGGACGGCCTTAAGATCCACCTTAGGGACAACTTCTACTCCCAAGAGAGCAACCAAGAGTAAACCTGCCATAAATCACCTCTCTGGGGGAGCAGTACGGTCCTGAAGAAGACAGAAAGACCACTCCCTGTCCCAAACTTCATCTCCTGTTCTTCTAAGACCCATTTGTCTTTCTTAAAGAAACCTATTTGCTCTTCCCATGGAAGCCTTTCTCCCCTCTCTCTGCCTCTACTAAGTTAGCTGTATAAAGCCTTTCACTTCATTGAAAGAGCCAGTGACATCGTGTGTGGGCCTCCGTGTGCAAATGAATATACCCTTGGCTCCTGTTAGAATCACCAGTTTAATTGGCAGGCTCATCATTAAACCTGACAACAGAGGAGAAAGCTTTTCCTCCCCCACAAAACCCAGGCATTCTGGCCACAGAACCCATGCTTTGCACCAGCATCTCTCAACCTCAGCACTACAGACATTTAGGACCTGCCCAGGTTTTGTCTCGGGGCTGCCTGTCTGCACTTTGTAGCAGGCTAGCAGCTTCCCCAGCCCCTGCTCACTAGACGCCGTTAGCATCACCCCTCTTAGTGAGAGCCCAAAATTCTCCAGACATTGCTAATGTCCCCAGGGGAGGGGCAAGTTCTGGCCTTCGTATGACTCTTCCTATATGTCTCTACTTACTGCTGGAGAACCGCCGCTCATCATGCTGCCACTTTTTGCCCTGTTTTCCCCATTTCTGGGGAGGGCCTTCCTGCTTCTCCTCAGCCAAGGCTCAGTCAGGGGCTCGGTGATTCTGTAACACTCAATGCTAATGATTACTGATACCTCCTGAGATCTTACCATGTTCCAGGTGATGCCTGGTTTTTACATGTATTTGCTTATCAATCCTCACAAGACGCCTATGTGGCAGGACGTATCTGTGGGATGTGTGAAGTTTGGGGACATGAGAGACTCCATTTTGAAACTCCAGCTTCCTTCCCAACCAGTGAGCTCTTGAAATGGGCCCAAAGTGGTGACTGTTTTACAAGAAGCTGTTTATAAAGTTTCCACAGAGCGGCCAGCATTCGGCTCATTTGAGACAGTAAAGTTAAGCAATACATAGTGGGACTGTTTCTACTGATAGCACCAACAAAATCACCAGTAAGATAGCAATCAGAAGTGGCTTAAGTGCTCAGCACCAGATTAGCAGGTTTTTTCTTCTCTTCATCATCTAAATCATGCCGTTAGCCCTTCTCCTCCACTTGTCTGTGGGTTTTTTGAGAGCAGATACCAGTGTGTTCCTAACAGCCATACAACACTCAGCTCAATATTTCTTAAGTGAGTAAGTAAAAAACAGTAAGATTAAAATTTTCCTGGCCCCAAAGGAAGGATATGTAAACCATGAAGCAGAATGTCCCGGACCTACTCTGATACAGACATACTCTGCATTAGAAAAACTTGGGGAACAATGTGAGATGGGTGTCTGGATGTTTCTCTGTTTTAAAGCGTATCTTTAAGATTAATTCAAATGACCTGAGAAAGAATTTAACTAACTACACATTCTCCTTCAAAATAAAAAAAAAAAACAACCTACATTCCTTTAGGATTACATCATTTCATTCCAAAATGGTTGAACAGATTATTTCATCCCAAATAGAGAGTTTTATTAAACACAGGTAAATGTGTTTAATAAAATGTAACATGGAGTTAATATAATTTCCCCTCTCCCAGAATGAAATATTTTCTAGAATCTCAGAATCTCAGTCCCAGAGGGATGCTGAGCTGACACCTTGGCCTCAGTGGCAGGCCTTTGTCACTTTACCTCACTGTTTCTCTTCCAGAGCCCCTCTGCCCCGTCTTCACCCAAGAAGCCCTAGGAGAGAGAGAATATTGACCTTGGAGGTATAACTGGCTTGAGTCTTGGTTCTGCCTCTTAACTAGACTGAGTGACATGAGGAAAATCTCTACTTCTCTTCTTGGTTTTTTTAGCTGTAGGATGGGGAAATTTCCCTGATCTTTTTCTTGCTTCTCTTCCTAGTGTTGTCATAAGGTTAAATAATAAAGGATATATTAATCATGTTTTTAAAATTATTATTTCCCCTACTTTAGCAGAGAGGTGAACTGTGTCGGGGCTGTTGGAGGTGGCTACTGGAGAGAGTGTTTTACTCCTTTTGGGGTGTTCTATTTTTGTGTGCATCACCGTCCCTCCCAGACACTATCAGCCTTGCAGGGGAAGTCACAGAACGGCCCTTGGGGGCATGAATCCAGGGAAAGTTACACTGTGTTCTCTCCTGCCTCCAGCCCCAACCAGTCCCCAGCCTAAGGGGAGTGTAGTCGGGGGCCTTGAGGGACTAAAGGAGCCATAAAGCATGTGACCAGAGGGATTTGTAAGGCAGCAGGGAGGGACAGTCCAATGACGCTTGCTGTGATGGTTTGGACCATGTGGTGGCTTCTGAGCCAATTGGATGCACATGTCCCTCCAGGGTTTTTTATGCTTCTGTTCTCTGGGTAACTTCTTTCTCCATAACTAGCTTGGTTTCAGAGTGAGAATGCTCTTGCTTGGGCAAAGTCAAATTTGCCAAATGTAGGAACAGTTACATATTCTATTTCTCTTACCCTCTTCCTACTTTCTAGCTTAAATCATTCAGCATGAACTAAGAATCTAGTTGATCTTGATAAAAATGAGATTTCACAACTTCTGTTCATGTCTGACTCTAAATGTGGCATTCTATTTCAGTGGGAGGAGTCAGAGCTGGTTAGGAAACGGGTCATTCGTGTCTTTGTT
Organism: Callorhinus ursinus; assembly: GCF_003265705.2. Classification (NCBI taxonomy): domain Eukaryota; kingdom Metazoa; phylum Chordata; class Mammalia; order Carnivora; family Otariidae; genus Callorhinus; species Callorhinus ursinus. Next base: position 4,752,595 of record NW_027397084.1, read on the forward strand.
TCTGAAGAGATGGGGGAAAAAAGCTCTTTATATAGCTAGAATAATGAAAGTTATTTTTCTGATTTTTACACATACAGCTATTTTTCTCAACAGAAGTCAAAGGATGTGCTCTTACAATATTGCTTCACCCTCATTATTAGGATTTTTAGAATTTTAAACAATTTTCTGTACAGTGGTTTCTCAACATGGAGAAAGGTCTTTCTTTTCTGGACGATAGTAATAAAAGCTGTGAGAAATTGTGTCCCAAGGATTAACTGGCTCTGCAAGAGAGAGAGGTTGAATGGATCTTGTTTCTCTCAACCCTATCCAAATGGGGAATTGGCAATCCAAGTGAAGTCTAGGAAAGAACCTGGGTTTGTAATTATTTTTTGTTCCATGGGTTGTGATCCATTAGGAAGCCCGGAAATCAATTCAGCCTGACTCATTTTGGCTCCGTGACTTCCTTGGACTGTGAGTCCAAAGTCAAAGCTGAGATCCTCAACACCCAGCCGGGACTAAGATGCTGGCCGCCATTTCATTAGGTGCCCCAGTCTCTATAGGTGTATCTCTGAGATTGTTTTTCAACCTGGGGCTTGTGGTTCATTGGTTGTCAAATTCATTTCGTGGTTTGCGACTACATTTTAAAAATAATAGAATACACTGTATTGGAATAGAAAATATCAGAGTGCATCGCATGTAATGAGGACAGGCATTATTTTGTAAAAACTTTATTTCAGTTTAAACACACACATATGTATTCGTGCAATGAGTCTCGATGTAAAAGTATTTTCTTTTTAAAAATTTACTGGGTTTTCTTAATTCTTGTCGTTAACATACAGTGTTGTATTAGTTTCAGGGGTACAATACAGAGATCCAGCACTTCTACACATTCCTCAGCGCTCATCATGGTAAGTGCGCTCTTAACTCCCATCACTTATTTCACCCATCTCCCCACTCACTTTCCCCAAAAAACAGTCTGTTTTTTGTTTGTCTCTTCTTTTCTTTGATAGTTTGTTTTGTTTCTTTAATTCCACATATGAGTGAAATAATATAGCATTTGTCTTTCTCTGACTGACTCATTTCACTTAGCATTATATGGCCTCCATGGCAATGCCATCTATGTCATTGCAAATGGCAAGACTTCATTCTTTTTTATGGCTGAATAATATTCCATCATCTATCTATCGATCTATCTATCACATCTTTATACCTACATCAGTTGATGGACACTTGGGTTGCTTCCTTATTTTGTCTACTATAAATAATGCTGCAATAAACATAGGGGTGCCTATATCTCTTTGAATTAGTGTTTTCATATTCTATGGGTAAATACCCAGCAATGCAATTATTGGATCATATGGTAATTCTATTTTTAATTTTTTGAGGAATCTCTATACTGTTTTCCACGGTGGCTACCCCAGTTTGCATTCTTACCAGCAGTGCACGAGGGTTCGTTTTTCTCCACATCCTTGCTAGCACTTGTTGTTCCTTGTGTTTTTGATTTTAGCCCTTCTGACAGGTGTGAGGTGATATCTCATTGCGGTTTTGATTGGCATTTCTCTGATGATGAGTGATGTTGAGCATCTTTTCATGTGTCTATTGGCCATCTGTATGTCTTCTTTGGAGAAATGTCTGTTCACGTCTTCTGCCTATTTTTTCACTGGATTATTTGTTTTTTTGGGTGTTGAGCTGTATCAGTGCTTTATGTATTTTGGATACTAACCCCTTATTGGATATATCATTTGCAAATATCTTCTCCCATTCAATAGGTTGTCTTTTAGTTTTGTTGTTTCCTCTGCTGTGCAGAAGCTTTTTATTTTGATGTGGTCCCGATAGTTCATTTTTGCTTTTGTTTCCCTTGCCTCAGGAGACATACCTAGAAAAACACTACTGCAGCCTAAGTCTGAAATGTATCTTCAATTATGGGTCCCAATATAAACCGATTTAAAAAACGAGGTGGGGCAGGGAAGGAAATGCAATAGCCACACTTACCAGGCTGGCAACCCTCTACCCTGATGGCAGTCACCAAGCCCGCCTTCAAACAGACAGTCTTCTCTTTTATTGGCTGGAGGTGGGGAATGGGGTAGAGGTTACAGGCCCAGTTGTGCTATTTGTAACTAGATCCCATGAGGAATGGGCCTAGTGCCTTTAGAATGGGGCATCATTCTCAGAGTAAGGGCCTCAGTGGCACATTTGAGAGAACTAGAAAACAGGCACTCTGTCAGGCCCTGGGAGCACAAAAGAAACAAGACCCCCAGTGCAGCTACCTGGAGGAGCCCTTCTCTTGCTTCCCCATAATGGCTTTCTCTGCAGTGGGAAGAACCTCTCTTTGAGAATAAGTGGGAGCAGGAAACCGCAGAGTGGCCTCTGGGAAGCTGAGAAGGAAGATGTCAGATGAGAACGAGCAACGGTTTGCAATCCCTCACCTACAATTGTACCCCCCCTATGGACCAGACCAGAATTTGGAACTTAATGAATCTTATTTAAGGAAACAAATGTAACTCACAGACTGGTAGAGGTGTTGACTGTCAGCTCCCCAAAAGACCACTGGAAAACCTATCGATCAAATAAAGCTAAGTTTATTAGACCCACTGCAGTGAAGGAGAATTTCACTTTAACAGTCTTAACATGCCCCAGAGGGTGGGCAGAGTGGTTATTTATTGTATTTTGTTGCTTGGGGTCAAGTGGTTTAAAGCAGTTTTTTCAAGGCAGAAAACTGATTGAGAATTGGATAAAATTCATGGCATCATGTATTTTGGATTGGTGGATACAACAAAGCATGGATCCGGAAGTGAGTCTAGATAAGGACACTGCTGAATACGCCATTGTCTCAATAGGAGAACTGCTTCTCCATCTAAGGAAACGCCTTTCTGGACACTTGGACTTGGAGGAATTCCTGTCAACAATCAAGTTATTTATTGGTTAACAGTCTCATTTCCCTGAGCAAGAATTTTCTGGAATAGTTAAGTCATGTTGACCCATGCGTAAAATGTTTACTTATCTTGGCCATTGTGAAGTTGCTGAAATAGAATCTCTAGACAGAAAGATTTTACGATTTTTTAATAGTTAATTTCCATCCTGTCTAGTGTTTTTGGAAAGAGTTGGCATCATTAATGACATACTATCAGATACTGCTGTTGTGTTTAAAAACTGTGGAGGCGGTACATGTGAAAGAAAAGGAATGCTTGGAATTGGGATTAGGTCGTTGAATTTTAGTGGAATTTTTAAATACTGAAAATTTCCAGGTAGAATAAGGAAAGTCAAAATAAGAATACTCTGGACTTGTTGGTTTGTTCTTTTTTAACATAAGTGGTATTTATGTTGTATGCATTATTCTTTTTATCAGGTAATAGTATGCTTGGGAAATACGTAAACATATATACACAATTATATATAGTTCCTCAAATGTAAATATAAACCCCCATAATATATGCAATATATGTATTTTGAATAGGCAGGGTTTTGTTCTTATTTCCTGTCCTCCCTTTAAACTTTATCGCTGGGGAAAATCCTCCCCGGCACTGGATGACTGCTTTGCCCGGTCTTAGGCAATGACATTTCCATTGTACTTTAAGGGGTAAACTCAGCCTTAGTTCTGAAATGCTGGTGATTGAGGCATGTTCAGTTACAAATAAATTATCGCAGGTAGAAACTGGTGATTTCTACCAACGTGGGTGGCCAGAGTTCCCAGGGTTACCATTATCAAGAAGGCACGTCTCCAAACTGGCGAAGACCTTCCTCCTCTTTTCCGGCCTTTCCCCGATTTCCTCTCTTCTTCCCACAGTCTCTTTCCCACTTTTCTTCTTATTCCTGGCTTCAAATGCGGGATAAGGCAATCGGCCCAAATGGTATGTACGTATGCATTTATTTATATTTTCCTTTGCTTAAATCCTTTCCCCCCAAATCTTTCTGAGAAAGATCTTGGATCACTTTATGGAAATAATATAGAATGTGGGAGGCAGCATGTGTGAGAGAGAGCTCACAGAATTTGGAATCCGTTGGGTATTGGTTTGAATCAAGGCTCTGGTCCTTACTAGCTTTGTGATTCTGTGTTAGCTATTTAGCCAACTGGTGTTTCAGGTTCCTCATTTGTAAGCTGGAGATAATTTTCTAGAAGAATGGTATGAGAGTTAAATAAGAAATGTGTGTGTGTGTGTGTGTGTGTGTGTGTGTGTGTGTGTGTGTGTGT
>NW_027397084.1:4756772-4793499 GCF_003265705.2 Callorhinus ursinus
GTGTGTGTGTGTGTGTGTGTGTGTGTGTGTGTGTGTGTGTGTGTGTGAAAGAGACAGAGACAGAGAGACAGAGGGAGAGACAGAGACAGGGAATGTTACTTACTTGGCATAGTGCTTGGAGCAGTATGAACCCTCAAGAAAATAATGGAAACTATATTCTGCATATGAAATGTGAACACAGCATAGTTATTAATTCTTATAGGAAACTATCTTATCATTTGCATTGGAAATCCACAGATAATCCAAATATAATCAATTCTAATGAAGGACTTTAATATTCAAATTGATTGAGTAGCCGATAATTTAATGAGTGTTTCCTTTGCCCCAGCAGTGTGTCATAGGTAAGAGTCAAATGATTTAGCATCCCTGTTCCTATCGAGCTCTCTGTCTTGTGAGGATGATAATACAGATGCAGGAAAGCAATTAGAATATTATAAAAGGGAATAACATCAAAAGATTATGTGAATCACAAAATCTTTTATAAGAATAATGGTAAAAGTGACCCCTTTACATTTAGCTTATTATCTCTTTTAAATTTAGATTTTAGTTGGTTAACATACAGTGCAATATTGGTTTCAGGAGTAGAATTCAGTGGCTCATCACTTACATACAACACCCAGTGCTCGTCACAAGTGCCCTCCTTAATGTCCATCACCCATCTAGCCCATCCCCCACCCACCTCCTTCCATCAACCCTCAGTTTGCTCTCTATCATCAAGAGTTTCTTTCTTTTTTTTCTTTAAGATTTTCTTAATTTGACAGAGAGAGACACAGCGAGAGAGGGAACACAAGCAGGGGGAGCGGGAGAGGGAGAAGCAGGCTTCCCGCTGAGCAGGGAGCCCGATGCAGGGCTCGATCGCAGGACCCGGGGACCATGACCTGAGCCGAAGGCAGACACTTAATGACTGAGCCACCCCGGTGCCCCTATCATTAAGAGTTTCTTATGGCTTTTTTCCCTCTCTCCTTTTTATCTTTTCCCCTTCCCATATGTTCATCTGTTTTCTTTCTTTAATTCCACATATGAATGAGATCTTATGGTATTTTCTTTCTCTGACTGACTTATTTTACTTAGCATTATACTCTCTAGCTCCATCCGTGTCATTGCAAATGGCAAGATTTCATTCTTTTGGATGGCTGAGTAATATTCCATTGTATATATACATAGCACATCTTCATCCATTCATCAGTCAAAGGACATCTGTACTCTCTTCCATAGCTTGGCTTTTGTTGATGATGCTGCTATAAACATCACAGTGCATGTGTCCCTTTGAATCTGTATTTTTGTATCCTTTGGGTAAATACCTAGTAGTGCAATTGCTGGGTCATAGGGCAGTTCTGTTTTTATTTTTTTAAGGGTTTTATTTATTTATTTATTAGAGAGAGAGAGCACAAGAAGGAGGAGAAGCAGGCAGAGGGAGAGGGAGAAGCAGGCTCCCCACTGAGCAGGGAGCCCGATGCGGGGCTGGGATGGGTCGTGTCCTGGGATCATGACCCGAGCCAAAGGCAGATGCTTAACCGACAGAGCCACCTAGGTGCCCCAGGGCAGTTCCTGTTTTTAACTTTTTGAGGAACCTCCATACCGTTCTCCAGAGTAGCTGCACCAGTTGGCATTCCCACCAACAGTGCATGAGTGTTCTTTTTTTCTCCATCCTCACTAACACCTGTTGTTTCTGTGTTGATGATTTTAGCCATTCCTACAGGTGTGAGGTTTTGAGTTGTATTTTCCCGATGATGTAGTTCCCTGATGATGAGTGATATTGAGCATCTTTTCAGGTGTCTGTTAGCTGACATTTAGCATATCATCTTTATCTTTATCATCGTCTTAGGTAAAAAAAAAAAAAAAAGTTGGTAGCTGTGTCCATTAGGAACTAATCTGCAGTCACATTACCCTCAGTTCCAGGTAGCTTCAACCATGGGGTTTGTTATCTCACTTAAATGCAAGGCCAGGGGTGATGATTCCAGGTTTGGCTATGTCAGCAGCATAACTGGGTCAGAATCCAGCTGCATTCCTTCCTTCTGCTCTGGCCCTCCGGCTTGTCCCTCTGTGATCATTATTTGGCATCCACAGCTCTGAACATCTCATCCTTCCTCCATTTCCACAGGGAATGTGTTGGCTGGAAAATAGCACCCGCCCCCCCCCCCCCCCCCCCCGCCGAAGATATCTGCACTCTAGTCCCTGGAACCTGTGCATGTTATTTTTATATGGCCCAAAAAAAAGGGGGCTTTGAGATGGGGAGATCTTCCCAGATTATCCGCGTGGGCCATAAATGCCATCTCAGGTGTCTCTATGAGAAGAAAGCAGAGGGAGACTTGACACCACCCAAAAGAAGAGAAGTCAATGTGACCACAGAGGCAGAGACTGGAGTGGTGTGGTCACACTGAGGAATGCCAACAGCCACTGGAGGCTGAGAGAGTCAAGAAACCCGTGCTTAGCGCCTCTGGAGGGAGTGTGGCCATGCTGACACCTTGCTTTTGACCCAGAGGTACTGATTTGGGAAAAGCAACCAATAACATCTGCCACAGACGTCAAGTGACCACTTCATGGACCATAGGAAGGAGATAGACGTGGACATAGTGTATTGGCCAAGCCCCAGAGTCAAATGTTGGTACCTCAAGAACACCAGCATGGGGGCATCACGCCAACTTTCTCACCAAGCAAGTCAGTGGATTCCCACGTCCTTCTGTGAGGGAGTATAGGGACACTGCCAAGGAAACTGGCCACTTTCCCCAGGGTGAATTTTTACCCAGCCATGGCTTGGCTGACCTTCCCAAGTAAGCACACAGCAAGGAACATTCCTCTTGAGGTAGGTGAGTTTCCTTAGCAACGTCAGCCAACGCATTCTGTCTTCTGACTCCTGGTTCTGTCTTCCTGGATGCTGTCTACAGGCAAGTGAAGTATGGTCTCAGCTTTACACCCCCTTATAAATGGCTTCCCTCTATTTCTAGTTCTCTTAATTCAGACATGATACATGACCTTCCCGGCAGCTGTTCACCAACTGATTTGGGACAAGGGGAGGGAAGCTTTCTTCTAGACTCTTTGCCTCCCTTTCATACTAACTAAGCTGGCTGAAGACCCAAGGCCCTGGAATAGCTTGGCTTCTACTACAAAGATAAAGAGAAACCCTTGCCAGGAGACCCCCTAAACAGAGGGCATTTGTTGGAGTTAAACATCCTTCAAATCTGACTAGCAACTCCACCCCCAAGTAAATGTGTTTTTTTTTTTTTTGTCTTGTTTTGTTTTGTTAGTTTGTTTCATTAATTTTGAAAATGTGGATGGTTTGGGGTTTGGCTCACAGAACAGTATAAAACAAAAGTCTTGTCATCTGGAAAATACCTTTTTCGGTAAATACTCTCAAATAAGACTAAATTTAAAAGGAACCCACTGAGACTGCCAGGTAATGTAATGGCTTTTTGTCCAAAAATCATTTGGAGGCGAACGCTTCTGCTGACCCACAACTTGGGCCTAGTGAGGTTTTAAATCTAACACTTTTGCGATTATAACTCTCCTACTGGGCCGTTAATCTGATTGTTTATTAAAGCTCCACTGACTTGTTCGTTTAATGAGTTTCTCTAGCACAGTCAATGCTCTTCAGAGAGGAAGTGCTATGGGACCCCAGGCTCGTAATGGTAACTGACAATATGTCACGGGGGATGGAGGCCTTGAGGGCTCCAAGCAGAAGATGGATGAGACTCTCTACCCGTAGCTCATTTCAAGAGTAGTTCAGCAGTTCTGTGTCTGAGTTAACTGCCTAGATCTCTGCTGTGCAGCAAAACATTTGTTACTTTGGCTCCATTTGCTCACCTTGCAACTAGAATTCCGTAGCAGTGGTCTCAGGGCATTGAAATCCTTCATCATGCTGGCAGGCATGGAAGGCACCGGAAGAAGCAGCTATGTGAAATAGCTCATGGAGACCAAACATCCCTGGGAAGGTGACCAAGGCGGACAGATAGTACAGAAGCAGAGAACAACCCAAGGTGGATGGAATGAGCCCTGGGTGGGATTGTACCATGGCCTGAACAAAATTTTGCCAACTATCATAAGGATTTCCCTTTTTCCTCCACACTCCCCAGCCTCTCGTAGACCTAATTAAGCATGCTCCCCATTTGTCAGAATCATACCCATTTCTGCTTAGCCCTATCTGCCTTGCATATGGAAATGTCCACACCCAGTGGCTAGTCCATTGGGAGCTCAATTCTTTCAACCTGGTAAATGAAGTTGGGTCACTGTTCTTGTGAGAGGCATGTTGAGAGCAGGACTTTCATAAAAATGTAGCAAGAGGCACATGGATAAATTAAAATTTTCTAGTGACCATATTAAAATAAAGGACACAGATTAAATTAATTTTAGAACATGTTTTATTCTATGTTCTAAAATGTATACCAAATATTTTCATTTCAACGTGGGGCACTGTCCATATTTCAAGTGTTTCATAGCCAGTGGTCACTGAGATTCTAGAACCAGTCTCTCTGGTGGGTCAGCTGCACTGCAGGAATTCTCATGGCAGCATTTTCAGCTAGGTATTAGCATTTCTAGGCAAGACTGTGGATGAGATATTTTGCAGCAGGCAAGTCCTCATTGGGTCCTGAATTTACACCAGTCAGGCACAAATCTACTTCGCATATTGCCCATCTGATAACTGTATATATATATATATATATATATATATATATATATATATATATGTCTTTCATGATCCCAAAATGCCACTGTTGAGAATTCTTAGGAAGAGATGAAATGAGGGGAAAGTCTCATAATGAATATATACCCTTGGAGGCAAAGTCTAAGATCAATTCTCTAAAAACTTGGGAAGTTAAGGGCTGATGCTGTCTATGGTTATATCAATATACTTTTCTTCTTCCTCTTTTGTTTGTTGTCTCAGACGTTCTGCCTCTTTTTTCTGCTCATGCCTTTTCTCTTTGCTGCTTCTTTCACATAATAGTAGAACTCTTTCACTGTCAGGAATATAATTTTTAAATATATGTAATAAATTAATAATGAGAAGAACAAATAGAGCAGGTTATAAAGTTCACACTATTTTCCTGTGTTTATACCATCTGTAAGAAGCTGCCTAATGTGGAAAAAGATAGAATTTCAAAATTGGATTGATGGAGATTGTGACCTTCGTCCAACTTTCCGGCTTAAAATTTCAGCTATTTGAGTTGCAGTGTACTGAAACACGTACCCGTGAGGAGAGTTTTCGATTGCAAATTACAGAATGCCTGACCAACGGTGGCTTTCCCATTCAGAGGTTTCTTTTCCTTCGATGACAAGAAGCCTGAAGGCAGCTGGATGTTGGCTTTGGCTCTGCTGTTGGACAATGTCATCAGAGACAGGGTCTCCTTCTCCTCCCCCACCCTTAGTGTGTGGCTCTTCAACCACATGCTTGGTATCTCATGGAAGCAAATGGCTGCTAAAGCTGCAGACAGCAATCCATGTTTAAGGAAGGAAGAGATTCTTATCAGAAGAACAAAACATTTCTAAGAACTGTGTCCCCAGGCATTCACAGCTACACAAGGGGTTGAGAAAATGTGTATTTAGTTTCTTAGCTTCTAAAGGGGAAGTTTTGAGAAGAGACTGTTGAGGTAGTGAGCAAAGGAAGATGGCCACAGTGTGGCTCCCTAATCGCTGGACAGCCGCAAACATACACCGAGGGCTCATAAGATGTAAGATAACATGCTAAGCTTTTTACAGACGTCATCTCATTTTATCCTCACAACTCTGACATACGTCTCCTATTATTACCCGCATTTTTTTAGTTAAAAAAAACTAGACCTTAGAGAGGTAAATTAATTTACCCAAATCACATGAGATCCCCTTGTTGCACCAATATCACCAAATAACTACCCCGATTGGCATGTAGGTCCCGTGCCACATAACTTATCATACTTTATCCAACTGCCTGTTAATATTTTACTCCACGAAGGCAGTGAGAGAGAGAAAGGAAGGACTCAAGGGTAACTTTATCGTTTCTGGCTTGAGAAACTGTTATAGGATGGTCTGTCTCCTGGGAGAGGAAGAGTAGTTTTTGGCAGACATTATGTAAGTTCTGTCCAGGATGCATTTAATAGGTGGTGCCTGTCAGTCAGCCAAGTGGCCGAGGGTAATGGATGTGAGGAGTGCAGGAGAAATCGCATGGGTAGAATTTCTGAGTTCTAAGAGGTTGATGGTCACAATGAAACTGATATCACCTTCCTAGACTTCCTTTTCTTAAGGAACAGGAAGGTAAATAGTTCTTCTAGGTATGCAGGAGAAACGTAGAGATGACTGAGAGATCACAGTGGCTTATTTTCTGCTCACCAACACCGTGGTGGGTAGCTTCTAAGATGGCCCCTGGTGATGCCCCCCTCCTGCTATTCACATTTTCATGTAATCAACCCACAACTGCCTTGAGTGGTTTGGATCTAGTGACTTGTTTCTGATCAATAGGACAATGGCAAAGGTGATGAGATGTCATTTCCATGATTAAGTTACAAGTGATTGTAACTTCTGTCTTGCTAACAGATTCTCTCTATGTGCCCTCTTGGCTCTCATGCTTTGCTGAAGTAATGAACATGTTGAAGAGGACCACGTGGCAAGGAAATGAGAGTGGGCTTGGCCAACAGCTGTCAGGAACCCGAGGTCTTCAGTCCAGCAGCCTGTAAGGAACAGAATTCTGCCAACAGTCTGAGTGAACTGGAAAGTGGATCCTTCCCCAGTCAAACTTTCAAATAAGAGCCCAGTCCTGTCAATAACTTGATGCGGTCTGTGAGAGACCTGAAGTAGAGGAGCCAGCTAGGCTGCATCCCTGACCCACAAGCACGGAGACAGTAAGTCTGTGTTGTTTAAACCGCTAACTTAATTTATTAAGTGGCAATAGACATAGATGTAAACATGCCAAGTTTAGCTGTGTGAGCAGAGACCAGGCCCATGTAGCATTTAGCTGGGGTATATGCTTACCTAATTCCAAGAGCCAAGGGAAGGTAGACTCTCTTTGGTGATTCAGAAATACTGCAGAGAGATGGCTTATATGTGGAAATAAACTACTCAGTTGGCCAATTAAAACCAGAATTGAGAATCAAAGAATTTGGTTCCCAGGAGAAATGAGAAAACCCTGGGAGGGATGCAGCTATATTTAGGCCAGACTGTGAGCAGCGGAAGCTGCGTGTGAACCAGGCCGAGACTTGCTTTGGGAGTAGGCTAGGAGCCTCAGGAGGTAGATAAACATTAAACATAACCATGCAGTGAAAGGCTTTAGACAGGGTTGAGAAAGCTAAGTAATCTTCAGGGGGATTATCAAGGGAAGTTGTAGATTTTCCTTTCCTGGAATCCCTAAAAATAGTAGTGATCTTAACTCATTAAATAAATGACAAAAACTTGAATTGATGATCAAAATCATTCAGTATCCTGTTCTGTAAGCAATTTCCTTTCTTGCGTTTCTCCTCTCCTCTCTTCTTTTTTTTTTGAACAAAGCTTTCAAATATATATTTGAGAAACACTCACAGTGGCCTCCTAAATCTAAATCTCTTCACCTACATTTAAAAATTAAACCCATCAACCAAAACCCTCATCTTCAGCACATCCAGGAAATGGAAAACACCTACGTCCATTGATCTCTTTGACCGTATTGGACATTGCTGGAACAACTTGAAGCAGAGTCTGAGGATGAGGAGGCATTCAGGTACCATGAGACCTACTAAGAGATGATCCTGTGGTGACCCAGGAGAATGTCCTGGTTTGTGGGAAATACACCCTGAAGTGTGTGGCGTTAGAGGACATCGTGGAAACTTCTCCTCTCCTCTCTTCTTACACTGACACTCTTCGTATTGGTCTGCTTGGGCTGCTGTACCAAAATACCACAGGTTGGGTGGCTCAAACACAGAAATTTATTTTCTCAGCAGAGAGAGATCTCTGGTGTCTCTTCCTCTTGTTATAAGGATACCAATCCTATCAGATTAGAGCCCCACACTCACAAACTCATTTAATATTAACTATCTCCCTGAAGGTCCTATCTCCAAATACAGTCATATAGGGTGTTAGGGCTTCAACATATGAATTTTGGGGGACACAATTCAATCCATAACACTTTCCAACCACTAACCGCTATAAAATTAAGCTCAGTTCGGGCAGGAACTTGGATTGTCTTTTCCACCAAGATGTCTTGTTTTTCAAAGGCCTATTTCAGTGCCTGGAGCGTAGTAAGTCCTCAATAAATTATTTGTTGAGTGAATGAACGATGGCCTTGTTTTCTTCCATCAAATTGGGATTGCAATTGAAGAAGTCTATGAGAATAGGTCAAGTAGCCAGGTATTTATTTTTTCACGGACAGTTTTCTTGTAATCTTGTGTGAAGGTTTTTTTTTTTTTCTTTTCAGTTTTGTTATGATTTGTATATATCATTGGGATTTTAAATCCTCTGATTTATTTACCCATTTTACTCACCAAAGATTTATTGAGCACTTGATAGATGCTCAGCACAGGACTCGGTGTTCTAGGTCAAGCTAAGCAGGATAAGGCACTACCCTTGTTCTCAAGGCACTTGTCATGTGCTTACTGAGGGATGTGGTCAGCACAGGAAACAGTTAGGTAACCACACAATTATAATATACATAGCTGAACTATCGAAAAGATCGGTTCCCTGCCCTTGGACTAATAAGAGAATACAATCCTATATAAAACACAAAGGATACCTGCTAGCTGATGGTAGAGCTTTCTTTATGGCAGAGCTCTTTAAGGGCTGATGGAAGTAGCTCAGGTAAGCTCAAGAAATGCCTTAAAACTCACTCGTATAAAACTCTACCATAAGGCAGCTGAGAAAATACAAAAGGAGCCTTTGGTGATGGGCTCCCATCTCCTGCTATTCTCTTACACACAAACAGGAGCAGGTTCAAATGTTTATCTTTAAAGGTTCAGGAAGGGGAGAAAGGAGGACAAGGAAGGGATGGAAGGGCCTGGTGGGGCCTGGTGGGCAACCTGTCTCCAGAGGCAGGCAAGGGGTGGGAGGGTCTCCATGTTCTTAGGATCCACCTCACCGTACCTCATCCTGGGCCAACATCTACAGTGAGGCCCCTTGAATCTTTGCTGCTGTCCTAGGATTCTCAGACAGCCACAGAACCCAGAATTTTCACTACTGATATCTAAGCTAGCAAGGACAACCACTACGAGATGGAATCGCGGCCAGACCTCCAGAGCCCAAGGTTGGCCGGCTGCTCAGACTTGCCCAGTCACTCATTAATCTTGAAATAATATGACTCACATCTTACATCTTTGCATTTTTGCAAAGTCCCACTTATTTTGTTATGACTTTCCTCAGGTTTGATGACTTGGCTAGCTTCCCATGGGCCCTGAATAGATCAGATACAATCCTGTCCAAGCATAGGAGACTGATCCCCGGCCTTTCTCATGTTTCTTTCTGCTCCTGGATCTATGAATCACAGGACCCAACGTCAACTTCCACTGTCCAATTTTAGCAGGAAAGAATGACGGGGAGAAGGAACAAGGATCTGAGCTCTCCTTACTTGAGCCTGCCCATCCTGGAAAAGTCAGCCTCCTTCTGGGACCAAAAACAATGTTCATTAGACACAAAGCAAGGCTGCGTGCTCTCCTGGAAATCGCTGAGCTGGGAGCCGACCCAGAGCGGGGCTAGAGCAGATCCAAGAACAGGAGTGACGGTAACGCCTGGGCACTGCTGCCATTCTCCCTAGAGATTTCATGCTTTGCGTTGTCTCTGCTATTTAGTGTAGGGTATTCCACCCATGGCATCGGCTCATTTCCTGTGGGCGTTCAGTGAGGTCAAATAATACATCGCGCGTGAGGGCCCTTTACCAAGCCGAAGGTACGGTGAGGATGTATGAGTTAGGGGCTGTAGCCGCCTCTGTACCATCAGAAGCACACCTCCCATGGGAGTGGAGCACCGTGTCTTGTTTCAGACTGTGGGCTTCACACCCAGACCGTGTGAGCTTGAAGACGAGCACTCTGTGAACCCAGCCTTCCTCACCTGCAAAGTGGAGGAATAAGAAGAAGGACCAACTCTGTAGTCTGTCATGAGACGTAAATGAGGAAAAGTCTGTCAAGGACAGGACCAGGAACAAAGTAGTCAATCCATGTTCCTTACTGTTCCTCCAGTGGGCAGAGCTGGGTGCTAACTTGTCTTTGGTCTCTTTTCCTTTATGCTATTTTTCGAGTTAGCACCATCACACAGATTGCAGTGGTCCAGCTAAAGGCCAGAAGACGGTACATTTAGATAGTAGGAATTGTCACGGAGCAACGAAAAAGAGATAATGCACTTCTGTAGGCGAGGGGAGATCTTCGGCCCTGAAGGAAATCACGTGTAAGGCCTTGGGGAAAGCACAGGGAAAGCTAGAAACTTTTGTCTAGCACTGTTACCGTTTGTGGGAAACTGAGGGAGGTTTAAAGCATTTGCCTCTTTCTTCTCTGGCTTCACTCAGGTTACTTGGTGACATATTTCTCATTGTGACATATCCAATAGATAGAAGAGCTTCCAGTCCCATTTTCAGACATTCCGTAATCCTGCAGAGGTGAAAGGGCATGAAAGGCTATGGACTAGAATGTTCCTTTCGAGAGGACTCCATGCCTCTGAGCCCTTGGCAGTCTAAGGAATAGCAAAGTCTTTTGGTCAGAAAGATGCCTACGAAAGTCACTCCAATTTCTGGCTACACGTGGTGAATTAAACTCATGAGTTCATCTTTACTTTCTTCAAAATCTTGATGGAAAAAAAAAAAAAGATAGTTATAAGCCCACGAGGACAAGGGGGATGGGAAAGGAGAAGAGCAACAACATTTTGGAAGCTAGACAGCTGAAGAAAGCATGGCTGCTTACTTCCCAGACTACAGAGAGCTAAACTCTCAGTAGGTGCCGGAGGCAGGCTGGGGCTAGCGCATGGGGAAGGACCTCAGTCATATGAAGCCCCAGGTCCCTCTGAAAGTGGGAGTGCAGGTAGGTTAGAAAAAAAGAAGATTATTTGAAACATGGAATAAATAACAGGCAGTTAGAATCCTCACTCAGCCTCCCTGCCTAGGATTTCAGGCACAGGATTTCATTTGATAGACTATGGCCATTTGGGGCTCTATTATAAAGATTCCTACTTCCTCTGGGGATATAATTTGGTGTTTTCTGTTGTGGCCTTTCCTGTTTTCAGACTCCCTTGAGGCCAGACTCCCTGGGGAGAGTCTACTAGAAACACTTGGGTATCGGGGAGAGTGGGTACAGCTGGAGGCCTGTGGTGGTGGGTGTGGTGAGCCCCTGCACCGAGAACAGTCCACAGGCTGGAAGGCTGCCTCTCTGTTGGCTCCTAGAATACAGGCTGCCAGACCTCAACCCTCTAGGCAGGAGGTTGGACAACTCTTCTCTGGATAAACTGATCGCCTATGAACTTTAGTTAATGGTAACGTATCAATCCTGGTCCCAGGTCATCAGGGTTGGCATTGTACCCTAACGTGGCTTCCCATATTCCTCACGTGGTATCTGAGAGTAAGAATAAAGACAGTGGTTTTCTAGGTGGTTCACATACCGTGGTTGGTGAAGAGGACTTCAGTTTTGGGGTAGCCCGGAACAGGCAGCACTGGCATGCTGGCCTGAGACCGTCCCGTTATTCCTAGTAGCACCAGGAGTGGCTGTCCCCCAGAACTCTGGTGTGGCCCCTAGGGCATAACTTCCTTTCTGGAAATCACCCTGGAACTTATTCAGAAGCACATTTTCTGGAAATCATTGGAATGGCCATCGGCAAACCTTTATCTGAGCCTGGAGCATGGCAGCGACACCTGAGCATTTTAGTCAAAACACCAAGGTCAGCAAAATGCAACGGATGGCGTGTGGATAGGTCAAGAGAAGGCAGCTTGGCCAAATAAATAATTACGGGGGGAAGGGAATATATATACCTGGGGCACTTTCTTCGGTGAGCACCCTACACGTTGAAGCAGTTTAGTATCTGCTCTACTGTCCTAGCTTGGCCGTGGATTTGCTTTGGCCCTTGATCTGGGGTGCTGTTTAAAGTGTAAAGTGAATGGGAATATTCACGGGAGGGAGGATCTTGTTAAAATGCAGATTCTGATTCAGTAGATCTTGGTGGGGCTGAGACTCCGCATCTCTCACCAGCTTCTGGGGAAGCCGATGCGGATGCGGGCAGTGCAGGGGAACACCCTTTGAGTATGAAGGACATGACACTTCTGGATTTTGGTTGCCTCACATGTAACACGGGACATTAGTACCTTCCTCCTAGAATGTAAAGATGTTAGAAGAGCACCTGCTGCAGAGTAAGCACTCGATAAACTGACTGTTTTTTTTTTATGAAAAATGGGAGCAATGAGAGCACCACCTTGAAGATCACGTGAGACTATGAAGGTCAAGTGCTCCACGTGAGGACTGATGCCTGGGAAGCATTGGCCGTGGACTTCCTATGTGCCCGGCCTTGGTGTGTTTTCTCGTTTAATTCCTGTCCCTCTGTGAGGTGGGTACTAATATCCTGCCCTCTTAGCACATGTGCAAACCAAGACTTAGCTTAAGAATCTTGCAGAAGACCACAAGTTTGCTAGGTGGTAGAGCTGGGATTTACACCCAGATCATGTGGCACCAAAATCTGTGAATTTAGTCACCAGCTGTAACTGTTACTGTTATTAGTGTTGTCTTTTTAAGTCCTCATAACCAAGGTGGGGTTTTATACCCATTTTATAGGAGAGAAAGCACTTTGGGGGACTATAGTAAACTTACCTAATGTCATATACACAATCTCTATCCCCTTCTCATGTACGAGGCACGCAGGTCAGAATCGGGGTCCTCCTCTCCTTGCCACAGACCCCCGTGTTTTTCATAAGGGTCTCTGACAACTGCTGAACAGTATTGGCGGTCCTTCTCATACCATGGGGGTGATTGAGAGAAGCCCTCCTTTCTCACCGTGGGACTTGCGCTTCTATTCCCTGCCGCCTGAACGCTGTGGAACAACAGAAAGAAAGCGCAGAGTGGAACTTTGCTGTGTTGCTTTGGAAAAGCGACTAACTCCTGTTAGGCATGCGTGGGCAATGGCCTGGATGGAGAAAGGTGGTACAATTCTAGACAGCTCGAAGAAATGGAGAGAATGCACGGACTCTGAGAGGGAGAGGTGCACGCGGGCCATTTGCTGGGGAGCCATAGTGTCCACACCAGTGGTGAAGTGAAGACACAGGTTTAGGCAGAAGGGAGAGTTGACTTGAGATGCAGAGACCTCAGGTGAGCCCACAGGTGTATCTGGAGCTGGGGTGGCCCTTCAGAGCCATAGGATGGGGCTTTCCCACTCCCACATGACTGGTCACTGCATGCACATTGTCCCTGGGGCAGGGCATGTGACTGTCGGGTTGGAGGGAGGGCGGTTCTGTCCAGCGGAGTGCAGTGCCTGGCCACTCAGCAGAGGGTTGTGAGCCACCAACACCCCAGCATCCAGGGGCACCAGTGACTCCACTCTGAAGGCAGAGCTGGGACTCAGACCACAGCACCCACTCCCGGGCAGCACATCATGTAGGCTAGCCGGTGCTGAGCTTGGCAGCATTATAAAAACAGCTACAACCTTGCTTCAAGAAGAAATGACCCCATAAACAAATGCAAAGTCTCTTTGTGAAATGATAATGATTTCATTAATGATTGCAACCAACCAAGGAGGCCCCACACTCCTGCCCAGCCCTAAGAGACTTCAAGCTCAATTATGGGGTGGGAAGAGAAAATAATGTAAAAGAGCTAAGGAGGTACTGTGTGTGCAAATTGTCAGCATGAAGTATTTCAGCCCTTTCAGCCCATTCTGGGTTTTCTCTTTCCAACTTATATCAAATGCGCTTGGGTACACACACATACACACACACACACTCACTCACACACACACACACACACACACACACAGAGTTAACCTTGGATATAACTTCTTTTTAGAAACATAAGCTCCTGAATCAACTCCAATAACAACTCCCTAGACTATCTTTGAAAGGAGCAGATGAATGAGTTTGACAGAAAACTTTTGCTTGAAATGTTCCCCTTTCTCAGATTACATAAATTTGAGGGGAAAACCTGCCAAGTGTTCAGTGATGCTCTGCATGGTGGTTCCTGGCAGGGACACTCTGTACCAGCAGCTAAATGAATGTTTTCCTGAAACACTGACTTATCGTTCTTTATCACTCGCTCTGTTTCCCCTTTCCTGTGCCACGGCCTTCTAGATGATCTGGGTAGGGGTAGAAAAAAAAAAAAAACCCAAACTTTTCTAGAACCATGGAAGATACTGCATATTGAGGTTGGCTGCTGAGAATTCACTTGGCTGATCAGACCACAGTGATGATGAACACAGCTCTTCAAAGCCATCTTATCAAGCCGAAAGTGGACACTGGGGGGGCAGGTCCTCACACTAGAGTGTCTGGACATTTAGGGCTGTTGCCTTGTGTTAGGAAGCTTCTCCCAGAGCAGAATGACCCATAGGACGGATTTAGTCACATATTCCCCAGCTGAAAACCCTTCTCTTGTGCTTAAAATGAATCCCAAACCCCCCTGGCTTGGCCTGCCAAGTTGCAGGTAGCCCAGGCCCTGCCCCCTTTCCCCACCTCATTTGGGGCATGCTCAAGCCCATTCTCTGTATACCCCGCCATGCTGATGACCCCCTGCAGGTCCCTCCAACAAGAGGAGGACTTTCCAAATCCACGGCCTCCACCCCTGCTTCCTAGAATGTTCTTCTCGCCCTTCAGTGGCACATTGCTTCTACAGGTCAGCTTCAAGGTCAAAGGCCGTCCCTGACCCTGCTCTTCCACTTATAAGCTCTGTCCTCCCAGTGTGCTCTTGCTTTTCCTCACTGGGTGTGCCTCTCAAAACTTGTAATTATTTATTTGCTTATTTCTTTGTTTATTATCTCTTTCCCACACACCAGACCCTCCTTCCTAAATCCGCAGGGCCCTGGTCACACCATTCCCCGTGTCAGGTCACAGTAGTTCTTTGGGAAATATTTGTCCCCCACCCAGAGCTTAAGTCCTCTGCTTCCTATTTTACAAAATATTTATAGATTTTAAAGGAAGGTGCTGTTTATGTAGAAATATCCCAGAAACATAGGATGGATGAGATGTGTTTTAGGCTGGGACATTCCAAACCCTTTTTGCAACTAATGGCTCCTTCCTCCTGTTCTCATGGTGGCTGAAGTATAATTTACATGCAGTATATTGTGCACATTTTAAATGCCTTTTACATATATATCCATCCATGGAGAGCTAGATGGAATGTTTGTCTAGAGCTTCCCTTGTGGGGAGGTTGGCAGGTGTCCCCTTCTCAGTCAATGCCTTCCAAAAGGTAACCACTATTATAATTTCTATCAGTATAGGTCACTTTTGACTGTTTCTGAACATCGTAAGTGGAGTCATACCTCACATATTCTTTCATGCCTATCTTTCTTTGCTGGTCTCAGGAATTGCTTTGTGATATTCCTTTGCGTGAATGTACCAGTGTATTGATTCATTCTAGAGTTAAAGGACACTTGGGTTGTATCCAGTTAATGGCTGTTGTAAGCAGTGATCTTGGGGACATCACTGTACAGGTATTTTGGTGGACATGAGAACTCTTATCTGCTGGGGAACTGCTTCCAGATAGGCATATGTTTGGGCTTCGTAGACACCACGAAACAGTGTTCCCAGGTGGCGGTACTGGTTTACTCCGTCTTGCTCCATATTGTCACCAGCACTTCGTACTTCCCCACACTCAACGTTTACCATTCTGATAGGCATGTGGTATACCTCCTTGGGTTTTGATTTGCATTTCTCTGATGCAAAATGAGGCTGAATACTTTTTTTAAATGTGTATGGGCCATATGGGTATTTCAGGCATGTGTGTGTGTATGTGTGAATTGTCTGTGTATGTGGAGTCCCTATTTAAAACATTTTGGCCATTTTCAAAAGATGGATTGTCTGTCTTTCTCTTATTGATTTGTAGGAGTTCATCTTATGTTTTGGTTAGGAGTTATTTAAGAACTATATGTATTGCAAATATCTTCCCCAGTCGGAGACTTTCCTTTTCACTCTCCTAATGATATAATTTGGTAAACAGATGCTCCTCATGACATACAATGTGCCCATCTTTTATTTTATGATAGTGCTTTTCGTGTTCTCCATAATAAAATTTTTCCTACTTTGGGTCTCTTCTAGTGTTTTAAAAAAGAATAGTGTGGGAGCGATGTTTAAAGAGGGTCCTTTGTACATTTGAAATGGCCCTCGGACCAAGGTGGTTGAGGCATGACAATAAAATAGTTCCCCTTATGAGAGCCCAACCCATCCCTTCAGACCTTGCTCAAATTCCCGTTCCTTCGTGAGATGGCTGCCAACCAGCTTCCCCCTTCGCTCCTTTCAATAAGCACTGAGCTAAGTTAATCCCATCTGTTGGTAACTTTTTAGAAAGACTATAGGCTGAATTGCGCTCTTCCACAATTACCACTCAAAAATAGCTCAGACGGACAGCACAGAAATTATACTACACGGACAAGAGTCATTCACCAGGTATATTTGAAGTCTAAGCTCTTTTGAGCTATACACATGCACAAATGATTCAGTTGGTGGAAATCTCCCCCTTCCCCTCCATATTTAAACTTTTCAAACGGAAAGTAGTGCTAAAGAGGTTTGCATAAGGTGCGTCATGGAAATGCTGAGGCAATTCTGACTTTCACAGTGCAGAGAGGCCCCCCGGAAACCAAGGACTCCCCGTTTCTTACCACTCTCCTGGGAAAAGTTTCTCTTTCCCTCTCCCCAAACCCAACCTAATGAAAGAACTACTTAACCTGAGACAGATTAACATGGAAACTTCGCAGTAAATCTCACCAAGACTAACCACTTAGGTCATCCACTCCACTGTGTTTTTATTTTGTGACTACACAGGATGGTCATTTCAACTTTGGCTAAATTCGGCTGGCAATGACTGATGGTATCTGCTTTAAAACACTTAAAAAATTATTTCCAAATATGTTTTCCTCATCCATGTTTCTTTAGAACCTGCGTTCTGAAAACTCTGAGTAGCTTAAAAAGTCAAATGACCCCCAGAAGCCTGCGAAGAGGGTCAGCACAAAACGGCTGGCTGAAGGCGGCCGTTCTCCATCAGTCTCAAGAGCTCAGAAAATATTTCCTCCACTAGAGGGCAGCATTCCTCCACTTTTAAGTCTAATCTTTCTTTTGCTAATGAAAAACCAAAAACCTCCACAGCAAAGTCAAGTCAAAGCATTTGCTTATTATACACTCCTCAGATTTTATTTTTAAAAGGAGCCTGCATTTCTTCTCATGGAGACTCAGGGTTTTACAAGCAACGCTGTCCTCAGTTTCACCTGTACTGTGTCCAGTACAATATTGCTATATTCACAGTAGAACGGACTTTTAATTTCTGAGTGATCAGTCTGTTGTAAGTTTCTGATGAAACTAACGTACACCTTAGTCAAAAACCACAACAATCCTTCCGTAAGATGGCTGTGTTAACTGTTCTCGCGTGTTTTTCTGAGGCTCGGGTAATGAAAGTATTTCCCCACTCCCTTGTAACTGGCATTTGCATCTAAAGTAATTCATTAATGTACAGGAGGAGATGAGGCCTTGCACATAGAGCAGAAGGTAATGGTTTTATAGGTGTATCTTCGGTAATGCACTTCGGGCTACAGAAATAGAAATATCACATGTGACGAAAACAAATGTTTTTGAGCAACATGGCCATTGCATGAGTAGGATTGGTATATGTTTGTTGATCTACCATCCTTTCCTTTTTCAAATACTCAGTGGCCGCTACATTCTGGCAATCTAGCTTCATCCAAATTGTCTACCACGGACACTTGCCTCTTCACTTTATTTAAAAACAAGTGTTCTTGATAGCAAAGATGTTGGCTAATCATTTATATATTGGCAGGAGAAGTTTTGTGCCCTTCCAAAATTCAGCATTATCCATAATAGAGCGTAATATTATCAGATTATCTGTATTAGTATATGAATGCATTCATAAGCAATGCACATATTGTTTTTAAGCAGCTAATGGCTGAACAATCACTAAATAAAAAACATCCAGATTTTAAAAGCACAGCTGAAACATTTGTACAAATATACAAAGAGAAAAAACAATCATTCAGACACCATGAAACTTTTGTAATAAATAGGTTTGTCTGAAATCGGTCTCTATCACCCTGGACAAGCCTCCCCCCTGAGTCTGGGAAAGTACTCTACGGAGGTGGTGTTCAAAATCTACGGAGGAATATCTTTGGGGCCAAGCTCAGTGTTGCCTCCAGGAATTTTAATAGAGCTATGAAGTACTGACTCAAAATAGTGGATATACCCAGACTTGTTGAGCTGGATGCTGCTGATCATTTTTCTAGTCTAGATAGGACATGGCTGGATGCTGACAATCTGTGAGTTGTAGTCTATCCTCGAATCATGAAAATAAATGCTGGTGATCATGCATGTCCTGGGAATGTTGGGGTGCAGAGGACTGAGTGAGACCAGACAGGGATACCTCATGCAGTCAAAGTCAAGTTTACGTATGGTCCTACTTAAGTGGCCAGGAAGAAACAACGCACACACGTCAGGACTGGGACCGAAACAGATCACAAACAACACGAGTGCTATTTGTTACTGACGTCTCTGGCTTGGCTCAACATGAGAGAATGAAGATATAGGCTGTGCTGAGACTTTGATAAGAAAATACTACCTTTTTTTCCTAGAACCCTCTAAACAATGGATTATTACTCGATGATATGAGTATGATATGATCAGGAAACTTATCACCTTTTCCTAGCCCTTTTGTCCGAGAGGCTTGATTACAAGGAAGGAATCTCAAACAACCAAACACCCAGGGATTGAAAGGCAATTATTTTTTTTTTCGACAAACAACCAACAGAGGGCAAGAAAGCATGATAAAGAGGAGACAGATATTATGGTAGAGGCGGAGCGGTGAGCTCAGTTGGACATGGAGGGTGGCAGGCCGGGACGCCGGGTTTGGATGATTTTTGGCTTTGGGGAAGTCTTTGGATCCTCTTCTTCCTCTATGTCACTGTCGCACACGTGCACGACGACACTTGGGGTGGACTCAGTTCCTGCATGGAGCTCGTACTTCTCTCCTGAAAGGCAAGAAAAAGGGGGATGATAAAGGGGAAGGGAGCTCAAAGCAGATTCTTTGGCAACGTCTGTTCTGGAAGTAAGGAGAACATTTTACAGGGTCTCAGGAAACCCGGGTGTTATCCGGGAACGGCACGGGGCATCGCAAAATGGAGTGAGATCGCTCGGTCCCTGTATCTCTACCACCTATCAACTGGACAACCTGCAACGGGCCACTCACTCTCTCGCAGCCTCCGCCTCCTCAACTGTAAACTTCCACATGGTCACAGTGACAGCCCACGGGATCGTGGTGATGGCTGAGTGGGTCTGGCAGCTAGTTCTCGGTTTCTCTTCTGTTTCCCATCATCGGTTGCTAATTGCTCAGTGACCTTGGCCCAATGGCTTCACTTCTTCACCTTCTCCCCAGGGCGGTCTCTGAAGTGTCCTCCAGCCGCACTCTTTAGTAGTAAGAGCTGCCCCAGGATGGACTAAGGCAGGATCATCCCTTGTCCGGGATTTGCGGTGGCGGGGGTTAGATGACTGTCAAGGTCCCTTCGAGTTCCAAGAGTCTGTCCTTCTTGACTGGCTCATCTTATAGCCAAATGGCTGTTAGCTGGCTGGCTTCCTGTCTTTGTTTCACTTCAGAAGGTATTTACTGAGCACTCCCCATGTTCTGGCCTATTGCCGTGATAAAGGCTACAGGTACACTAAAAAATATTTGTGTCTACCGCAAGAGCACAGGCCAGTGGCCACATGCAGAAACAGGAAGTACTACAAAATACCATGGGAAGCGCTAGCGTGGCAAGAGATGCCAAGGACTATGGCACCAAACTGTAAGGAGAAGGTAACACTGAAAGACTTCCTGGTGGAGGTGAAATTGACTTAGGTCTAAAAGACAAGTAGAAGACCTCCGGGTGGTCAGGCAGGAGGAGGGGGCATTCTCCATCTGCATGCTTTTCACTTCTCAACTTAACTGCTGACATACTCATCTTCACCTTCCCCTGACATCCCGCCCTTCACTCCCCATCCTTCACAAATGGGGAAAATCTAAATGCAGTGTCTCCCAGACATCCTCCTGGTCAGTGGCTTTCCAGGTCTCACCAGATCAAATCCTTGTTTCTCAGATTAGGACAGGAGACCCTGCACAATCTCTTACCATTCACTACAGCCGCATCCTCATACCTACTGATAAAGGAAATTTCCGACTTTAGTGTTTGTGGGCTCTGCTCCTGGTCTCCCAGGGAAGCTATCCTTTAACATTTACCAAGGCCAAAATGACTCGGCAAAACCTCAAAGCGTGGGCTTGTATTTCTGCCCTGAGCACACATTGTAAGTCCGCTTCCTTAAAAAACAAACAAACAAAGGAAACCAAGAAGGAGCATTCCAAATGTAAACATTAGAAAAACAAAAAACACCTCCCTGATTCCCATAAGATTAAGGTCAGATAGCCTTGCACATACTAAAAGCTTAAGATAAAATCTGTAACTATCTGGAATGTCCTTTGCTGTGATGTCTTGCAACTTTTTTTTTTTTTTAAGATTTTATTTATTTATTTGAGAGGGAGAGAAGGAGCAGGTGGGGAGTGGCAGAAGCTCCCCACTGAGCAGGGGGCCCGACTTGGGGCTCGATCCCAGGACCCTGAGATCACGACCTGAGGCGAAGGCAGACGCTTAACCGACTGAGCCACCCAGGCGCCCCTAATTTCTTTTTTTTTAATTCTTGTTTTTTAATCCCCTCAGTTTTCGGTACTTGGTTTTGTGGCAGGCCTAGCAAACTAATATAGCCATGTGCTGCTAAGAGTGTTCTCTTTCTGTCAAGAGTCCGAGAAATCCTTGTTGGACCGCCTTTGACATCCTGGGGTGTAGAGCAAAGGCTTTCCTGGGTGAGGGCAGGGATATTTCACAGAAATGGAGTGTTTCAGCTCCAGGATTTCGCTGGATATTGGCAGTAGCCAGAGGGACCGAACTAGCCAGAGCCCCTAAAGACCCTGCAATTTAAAGTCTAGATTTGGTGAACTTGTAGGTAGAGAGAATTGTGGCAGCAAGTATGAAATCTCTGGCATAAGTGGACCAGTTTGGATTCAGGAGAGGACAGTGACAAAACCAGGGGTTACGGAGAAGAACCAGGAAAGAGACACCTGCCTGAGTCACTGGAGCTCCGCTTTGCTTCCTTGATCCCCTCTGAAGTCCTTCTAAGGCCTATGCGCGCGGCTGTGGTGGACCTAGCAACGCTATTTACAGCTCATTGAATTGTGTTCCGTTCTCCTTTAAAGCATTTTGTCCCGTTTATCAAAATGTCGAGGGAAAAGAACCGCTTCAGCTATTTATTGCCAAGGAGCGGAATCTACAGGACATCAGCTCTTGCCTAAAAAGCGCCGGGCCCCAACTGGGCAGAGACCTGGTTGACGGCATCTTTGAGCCGCGCTTCTCAAATTTCTGACAGTTTACTGGAGGTGCTTGTTAAAATCAGAATTTACTGGGGGCGCTCCTCAGTGGCTCAGTCAGTGGAACGTCGGATTCTGGATTTCGGCTTGGGTCATGATCTCAGGGTGGTGAGATCGAGCCCCATGTCCTACTCTGCGCTGGGCAGGGAGCCCGCTTAAGATTCTCTCCTTCCCTCTCCCACAGCACCCCCCAATGAATGAATGAATGAATGAATGAATGAATAAATAACAGAGTGTACTGGTATGAGGCTGCAAAGCTGCAAATTCTGACTCGGTGACATCTCCTTTGGAACCCAGCACTGCCCCCCGCCCCGACGCACTTCCCTATGTTTCAGGGCGGCCGGTGTTACACGGGTTTGTGTGGCCGGCAGGAGGCTGCGATCCCGCTGGGGCGCTGGCCTGCACCTAACCTGCCTCCTCCCTCCCTCCATTCTGCATCGTCAGTTTTTCATGGGAAAGGGCCAACAGCACAGGTCAAGGGCAGAGGTAGGGAGCTGAGGACGCAGGAAGGAAAAGCAGCAGGGACTCCGTATCAGCCCCACGACCACCCCCAGCCAGCGGCACGATTTCATCAGTGGTCTTCTTTCTCATCTGTTTCTGGGAGAGCAACAAGCCCCTCGAATTTCCACAGGAAACGGTGATGAGTTTCTTCGTATCTGCGGTTTCCAAAATGTTCTCTTTCCTTTGGGGATGCCTTGCAATTCTGAAGGAGAGACGCTCTCCAACAAGAGACGGAGAAAGAGAGTAAACACATGGTGAGGTCATTCTTGTTGCAAACGGGATTTCTTCGAAGTTCTCCCAGTTTAGAGAGGAAACCGGAGTGGCTGCTGGAGCCCGGCGCCTTGCTGGGTGTGATGCAGGGTGAGGTGGTGGTGGTCTCGGGATGACAGGAGAGACAGAAGAGAACATAACTAGAACTAGTTACGTTCCCTGTCCCTCTATGTTTCCTTTCCAGCTATCACATTTCTCTGGGAGGTTCCATCTTCTAGGTGCCAGTCCGTAGAGTTGGTCATCCTGGAAGCTCCTCTGCCTTCCATCCATGGTAGTTAATCTGCCTGCAGCGAGCCTGCAGATGGTGGGGCCGGGGGTGGGGGGTGAAGGGGGGGCAGCGGGGACCCCAGCTAGGGGGCTGACCAGACACCCTGCCCCTTTCCTCATCTGTCGGCAAGAAGCTGGCTTTATATATATATTTATATTTATGTTTATATTGTAGTAAAATATACTTCATGAAGCTAGCCTTTTAATTAAGCCATTTGTTCGCCCTGGCTTGGATAAAGAACATTGCCTTAAAGATAC
The DNA here is from genome assembly GCF_003265705.2 of Callorhinus ursinus. NCBI lineage: Eukaryota > Metazoa > Chordata > Mammalia > Carnivora > Otariidae > Callorhinus > Callorhinus ursinus. The sequence continues at coordinate 4,779,545 of NW_027397084.1, forward strand.
CTCTAGTTGCAATGTGTTTACCAATTCAAACCTGAGCGCTTTCCTCTCCAGTCGGTGTGCTGAGGGCACACTCAGGATGGGGCGGGAAAGATGCTGGGCAACTCACGTTGTGGAGCCCGTCGAGCTAACAAAGTCAGTCAGGCTGCTTAGTAGTAGAGCTATTTTATTGCTGTGATCCCATTAACTCTGACATTTCACTGTTCTATTTTTGGAAACTTTCTTACTATCAAAATCCAGCAAAGCTCAACAGCTGCTAAGAGCCCCACAAAATAAAAAGAAGTAGCTTTGGTGTGGCTGGGTTGAAGTTTTCTTTTTTTAGCCTCTCTTTCCCTTTGGGCTTCAGCTAATTCCTCTACCATGAGGGCTGACGTCAATGCTGTCACCCTGCAGGGTGACCAACTGGGCTTGGCAGGGGACAAGGAGCCCGTGGGGGCCCTGTCCCCTCAGGGTGGGCTGGTGCTGCCACACTACACGGAGCATCGCCAGTGGAGCATTTCTTTGAAAGGACGAGCGAAGGGTCACCCATGACACTCCCAATCCTTACGTCTGTGTTCAAACCCTCCGCCACGTCCCGATTCCTGCAAGTCTGGAGGAAGTGGAGGTGTCCAAGGGCTGCTTCCTGCTCTCAGGAGGGGGACGGTCACACCCCTGTTCTGAGCAGGGGGCTGGGGGACAAGATGACGTGTGTGGGTGATCGCTGGTCCGAGTACCCCCGGAGGTTCCCCGTCACGCTGCCACCCTTGGCTTGTGGGCCAGGAGTTGGGCCCTTCTTGAATTCTCTCTAAAATAACCACTGTGATTATGCACGGTCTCTAAAAATCAGCATAATGAGATGTGGTACGGGCAGGGAGAGGTTACAGAGCTATATTTATGCACGTGACAGCAGAGCCGAGACGGTTCACATTCCTAATCAGAAAACTCTTGAGATAGAAGGAAAGGGTTTCCTTTCCTTGGGCAGGTCCTCATGTGAGCTGGAGCTCCAGGAGATGGAACCCCGTCCCAGAGGCTTTCAAAAGACCGGAGAGTTGAGCAGGCATGAGGTGATGGTCTGCTTTATGCCTCGCATGGCTGCCATTCTTCTCTGAAGAGTCTCTCTCTGGAGCATCATGAGCTCTCAATGTCTGTCTCTACAAGGTGGTATGTCCTCAGCCTGAACTCACACCTGCATCTGGCCTTATATGGGCATCTCTACAAAAATCTCCCACTCTTCTCCAAACTCACATATCCAAAGTAGAACTAGTTACGTTCCCTGTTCCTCTATGTTTCCTTTCCAGCTATCACATTTCTCTGGGAGGTTCCGTCTTCTAGGTGCCAGTCTGTAGAGTTGGTCATCCTGGAAGCTCCTCTGCCTTCCATCCATGGCAGTTAATATGCCCCAGAGTGTTATTCAGTACTGCTTTGAAACACTTCTCCATAGGCTCCCTCACAACCTCCTGCTCGTAATGGCCCCATTCACAGTTCACCTCCTCCCACCCCGACGACTTTCAGCTGGTTTCCCCACCATGGGAACTAATCTTCCCTGTCAGAATAAGCTTCCTAAAACAACATTTGGGGACATCGCCTCATCACGTAGTAGTAGTGGCGTGAGGCTGAGAGACACATAACATTCTGTGCCTGTTTTCCTCATCAGCAAAATGGGAATACCAACCACACTGACGCTACGAAATAAATATTTGTCAGATACATTAGAAAGCCCTCCTGAGATGCACGACATGATGATTTAAGGTGACGTGGTCATCAGTGCTGCTGCTGCCCCAAATAACTTTCCGTTTTCAATGTGATGAACCCATCTAGTCACACCACAAAGCAGCTGAAGAATTAAGCAGGTGAGTAATTCCAAAGAGCTTCTACTCAGTGGAGTCGCGGCTGTAAACAGCAAGAAGGGTGAGTCCCTCAGTTCAAATGCACAGGGGAGTGTCATAAATTCTGACCTTCAAGATGGAATGACCTTTGCTCTCTTCGATACTGCCCATCCCTCCGTCGGTAAGTTCCTCTCTCCCCATCTTTTCCACGCTTGTGTCCCCATGAGAAGGAACCAACTCTTAAATTGATTTTAAACGAGATCTCTCTTTTTCTGAATCATTCATTTGTAATGCCTAATCATATCACCTTTTACATTATACATTAGTTGTTTCATCTGGTGATGTTTTATATTCTAAGCTGCTAAAGTGGTGGTTTCAGTGATGGCTTCAGCTTCATGTACAAGTAAATGCTCAATAAATACATTGCTGATTTATGAAAGGCCCCAACCTTGGCTGTTTACTTGTACAATGTCCACTATGTACTCGCCATGTGAATTTTTCTCTTAGTGTATAAGATGTGTAAGTTTTAGATTTTCAGCTAAGCTGAAAACCAAGTAAGTGCAAGCATTTACCCAATTTTCAGTGTGCTGGCAGGGCTAGGACACAGGGGGTGTCGTGGAAACTTGCCATCTGCTTTAAATATCACAACGACTATTTCCCACACCCTTACTAAATGCCAGACACAGCTCTCAGTACTTCACATCAACTGGGTATTTAATGACGACGACAGCTCTGTACTGTGGGTGGCATCCTGTCTAGCTGATGCAAGAGGAAATTGAGGTCACAGAGGAAGTAAATGACAGAGCCAGGATTCAAACTCGGGCCCGTCAGACCTCAAAGAATGTGCTCATAACCACTCTCCGGCGCTGCCCGTTCTGACTCCCACTGGGTCATGTTTGACAAGAGACACTCCTGAAAGGTAGCTGGGTTTAACTTTTACTTTTAATACGTCCTTAAGGCAACTTACATTTAGTGAATATTTTTCTCTAGCTAAAGAGGAACATCTTGCCTCTTTTTGTTCTGGCCAATTGGTAGTTATTCTAGGCATGGTCTCCTTGACAGTGAATCATCTCAAAAGATAACAATCAATTATGAAAAGAAAAGGGCTATATATTATAAAGTGATTTGACTTACATCTCTTATGGTAGCCTGGGACTCTGGAAAAAAATTTTCTATCTTTCCTTCTGGGATAGGAGGCTGAGAGACACATAACATTCTGTGCCTGTTTTCCTCATCAGCAAAATGGGAATACCAACCACACTGACGCTACGAAATAAATATTTGTCAGATACATTAGAAAGCCCTCCTGAGATGCATGACATGATGTACGTGATGAGGCGATGTCCCCAAATGTTGTTTTAGGAAGCTTATTCTGACAGGGAAGATTAGTTCCTATGGTGGGGAAACCAGCTGAAAGTCGTCGGGGTGGGAGGAGGTGAACTGTGAATGGGGCCATTACGAGCAGGAGGTTGTGAGGGAGCCTATGGAGAAATGTTTCAAAGCAGTACTGAATAACACTCTGGGGCATATTAACTACCATGGATGGAAGGCAGAGGAGCTTCCAGGATGACCAACTCTACAGACTGGCACCTAGAAGACGGAACCTCCCAGAGAAATGTGATAGCTGGAAAGGAAACATAGAGGGACAGGGAACGTAACTAGTTCTACTTAATTTTATTATCTCTCATATTGAAAGTGAATTCTCAATAGGAAAGTTAGGGTCTTAGTGGATTGACTGTGTTTCCCAATGACGGCCATAATATTTCTTCCTAATCATTACTCTTCAATAACCTTGCCTGTTCTTCATGGAGGATTGTTCCCACTGTGTCCTCTCCCCTCAAATCTGGACAGGCCTTTCTGACTGCCTTCACTAATACACTGTGGCAGAAGTAATCAGTATGAATTCTGGGTTATGTCGCAAAAACACACGCGCTTCTACCTTGCTCTGTCAGGATGCTCATTCCTAGAACCTTGTGTCCATGTTGTAAGGAAGCGCAAGCAGCCAATGAAGAGGCTCACATGGAGAGGAACCAGGGTCCCTCACCTACAACCTGTTTGAGCTTTCAGCGAACAGCCACACCGATATGCCAGCCATGTGAGTAAGCCATCTTGGAAAGTTGATTTGCCAGTCTCCAGCTGAGGTGCCCAAGCAATGTTGCATGGAGCAGAGATGAGGTGTCCCCCTGAGCCCTGCCTAAAAAGAAAATTTGTAAAAAAAAAAAAAAAAAAAAAAAAAAAAAGATAGTTCTTGTTTTAAGGCCTTCATTTCAGGATAGTCTGTTATGTGGCAATTGATAAGTCATGGGTCATACAAGTTCTCTTTGCTCAGAAGCAAGCTAAGCCACTACAACTTTAGTTGAAATGAATTGCTTGTGCTTTATCCTCTTTTCTCTGCTCCCGTGTTACATTAGACTGGATACCACACCAGTCTCCATCCTTCCTTCCTCATGGATGAAGTTGCATGAGCAAGCCACCTGGGACCTCTCCCTGTGGCCGCTTCCTTACTCCTCTCCAGTGGAAGCAGAGTGACAACTTAGGGGAAAAGAACGGAAACCGCTCAGCTCACCCTCTCCACTTTGCCCTTTGGGCCATCCCTGCCTGCAAAGGGCCTGTGCCCTGCTCTGCTCTCGGCCACGTGCGAAGGCCAGCACAGGAGACCCTGCCCTGTGTGGGGCAGTCTGTGCGCAGGCAGGGGGAGTCCCGACTGCTCGGCTCTGGATTTCAGCATTGGCAAGCCCTGGCTGGTGCTCAACTCAGCCACATTCTGGGCTTCAGCACAGCCTCAGAAACAGAGCTGGCATCATTCATCTCCTCTGCCTTAGTCTTATCTAACCCTCAGTGAGTTCTGAACCGAATAGGGAAAGAGAAGCCTCTGCTATTAATCTGCACTGAATTTTAAGAGTGGATGATGGCTTATCAAGGCAAGTTCGAAGAACATTTCCAACAGGACCCTTGAACACAGAACCACGCAGGGTTGTGTGTCACGCATTAAACTTGATCTAAATTAAGAGTCCTTTATATTTGAGTAAGATGAGGAAGGTTGATTCCAATATTAAAGTGATTTCAGGCTTCTCATAGAAGGCACTACAAACCCCTTTCTTCAGCACTTTTATTGTGAAATGTGCTATTTTCAAGAGAACGAGGGGGCATCCGTCCTGATCTATGGAAAAAAACATGGAATTTCTATGTGTTAGATTTACTGAGCATGCTGCCTGTTCATGGGATTGAAAATGGACTGAGGGAAGAGTGTGTGTAATCTGGAATGTGCTTGAAAGGTGCTCACGCTTAGATTTCCTTTCCTTTCATGTATTAGCTTTGGGACTTCAATTCGGCAGGGTGGGCAAGGTGAGTTAGGCTGCCAAGCCCCACTCTACCACTCCCTTGTCAACAGCAGAGACAGAGGTGCCTGGCCCTGAGGCAGCTCTCAGAGGACTTGGCGGGGGGGAGATGGGGGAGAGGGCCAGAGTTGGGGGGGCGGCAGGAGAGCCGCCTGCAGTTGCAGGAAGCAGGGGTGCGGTGAGTTGCACTTCCTTTCTTCCTCCCAGACCCTGGCTGTGTCTGAAGTCACCATGTCTTTTAAGCCTCTCTTAGTCCTGGCAGGGCTAATGCTGGTTTGCTTTGGGCCCAAAAGTTCTCCCCAAGAAAAGGAGGAATTAGAGTGTAAAACATCAGGAAGTTTCCAAAAGCTGTACCAACCGCCCCCATACATGATTCAACGGTATTTTTAAGTTATCTACCAGCAAGCTCGTCTTCTTCTATTGTTCCAAAGGGGAGGAAAGAAAGTGTGTGGGTGGGTCTCGGGAAGGGGGGGTTGGGGACACCTCTCTGGACTGCTCCCCTCTCTTACTCCTCCTTTGTCTGCTCCACACTGGCACCTTTGACCTCTTCCTAGGCACTCCTTACCTCTATGTCTCTCTTGCATTTGAGAACCACCTGATAAATAGTGCAGAAGTGTAATCAGTATTGTTCTCAAACAAGGGTGCTAAGCTGCCAGTGATGTCTGGAAATGCAACATGGATTTTTTTTTTTTAATTTTAATTTTTTGGTTTTCACAGGGACTGGGTTGTGTGTGGATACTGGCATTTAGCAGGTGATGCCCAAAGATGCTAAATAGACTGCAATGTGTAGGACTGTCAGTTCCAAAATATCACAGCTTTCGCACTGAGAAACACTGAGCGAAGAGCTTAACGTAGGCACATTTACATTTTAATAAAAGACTTAAGATATGGTTTAAAAATCAAGTGACCAAAAATAGGTAACACACACTGAGCATTCACCACATCCTGTGTTGGACATATAGATTCATACGGGTTATCTCATTTGATACCTCTAACAATCTGATTTTACTGAGGAGGCACAGAGGGGTTAAGAAAGTTTCTCCAGGTCACACAGCTAGTAAGAGGTGGTGCCTGGATTCAAACTCACACTCCGAATTTTAGTCATCATCGTAAAGCAAGAGAAATATCTTTCTTCATGTTGGAGACTCACGGACAGCTACAAAATAGAAGAGGAGGTCTCCCAGGGCAGAGGGGCTTACTGGAGATGTGTATATCACAACTGCCTATTCACAAGCTCAGTCTGGGAGTGGAGAAAGAACTTATTTTCTAAGTAGAAGTGGAAAGAGAGGATTCTCGATTAAAACCAATATTCCCGGGAGGAAGAAACATTCCAGAGAGAGAAGTCCTTTGCACATTTCTTCTCTCCCACACCTTTGTGTTTCCATGAGCTCACATTTCATTTTGATCAACCCCAGAGAAAAGTGCTGTAGGTAATTTTGAGGGTGGGGTCAAATCACTGAATGGCAACTCTGTCCCTTATCCTTTGCACAGCCGCTGCTTCTGTCAAAGAATGTCCTCTAAGCTCGGGAGGCAAAGAGTATAAAGCAAAGCACAGACCACCCCAAGCCCATGTAAAGTTCAGAGAACAAGCCCAGGTAAATCACCACCACCACCGTCACAAAGGATAGGAATATTGTTCTCGCTGGCTGGGAGACACTATTCCAAGTGCTTTCCATACTTCAATATATATACTGGCACAGGAAACATCTCTCAGAGGATGTCCTACTAAACGATACTGCTCAGAGCAAAATGATCATCGCACCCACCAAGGATCTGGTAGTTCCTGTGTGCCAGGCACTGGACTGGGTACCTCATGTGTATTAATTATTCCATCTTCACAATGACCTTGCAAATTGTCAAAAATCACCATTAAAAAAAAAAAAGAGGTGCAGAGAAATGAAGTAAATTGCTCAAGGTCACTTCAAACAAGTGGAGCTAGGACTCCAATTGAGGTATGCCGAGGCCAAAGCATGACCGCCATATTGCCTCTCTCGTTTAGGATTACAGTGAGTATGGTGCAGGCAAAACATCCGGGCGGCCCACAGGCTTTACCTCTGCGGGTCTAGCATGAGCTCACGTCAGGAAACTATTATCCACATGAACATTGGGGGTTCTTCCTCCTTCCCTCCCATCCTTAGTCCCAACCCACATCAAAGTAGGAAAACAGAAAGGGTCCCCTTGGTAAAGTGGGGTGGGAGGAGAGGAAGAGATGGGGATGCCGAAGAGAGGGCGAAGGAAAAGAGAACTCTTCGATCTATCAGTTAGAAGAGGTGTTCTATTTCAATAACGGAAAGTTTGTTTATCTTTTGGGGGTTTCCCTCTCAGACTGGATGAAGCAGGGCATGGATCTTCCTTCCCTCCTAGGTCATTTAGGATCTAAAGTACTTCATGGGGAAAACCAATTGACTGAGGACCTGAATTCAGGGCTGAGGCAAGGAAGTGGAACGCTCCAGGGACGGTATGAACCAAGGAGACTAGGGAAACCACGGAGGGAGTAGGGGTGGGAAGATAAAGGGAGACCGAGCAAAGGGGTTCTCTGAAGCCCGTGAGGTAGGGCTCATCCACGCAGGTGACAGAAAAGTACCAACAAAAGGAGAGAAAGAGCTGCTTGGTCGGAGAGGCGTGAGGTTTTCCTCTCTAGAAATGACCATCCTGTTTGACCTTTCCTGATATTAGGGGCTTGGCTAAGGGCATAGCTCTGGGGATGGTCATGTGTCTTTTCTATTTTTCTACCATGGGCATATTTTACCTGTGAAAGAAGAGAAAGAAGTATTTTATGTTGCCACTCATCAGTGATTAAAAATAATTGTGGAATATATGCTGAGAAGAAAAGCTTTTCAGACATTTTTCCCCCCAGGTAAATTTCTTACATCATAGGTTGTGTTTGTTTGTTTGTTATTGTTTTTGTTTTTAAGTAGGCTCCATGCCCAGGGTGGAGCCCAACGCGGGGCTTGAACTCACAACCCTAAGATCAAGACCTGAGCTGAGATCAAGAGTCGGACATTTAACCAACTGAGTCACCCAGGCGCCCCTCCAGGGAAAATTCTTTGAAAGGAAATGGAAAATTCTGAGCATGTGGTCCAGAATCACAAATCTGCGTGCCTTGGGTGGGGAATGACGGAAGAGACCGCGCAAGTGGGAACGCTGGAGCCTGACTGTTTTATTTGCTTTTCATATCTGTGATCAGAAAATAGCAGTTGTTGAACAAGAACTGAAGCTTATATAATAGTCATACCACATGCGCGCAAAATATAGGTGTTCATCTATATTTAAAAAATGGAATTTTCTCTACCTTTGAATCAGTGAGCCTGGAATAGAAACTGTTTCTTCCTTGTAAGTTACACAAATTAATGAAATATATTTTCCATGTACAGGAAACGCTGTCCACTAGGCAGCAAACCAGCAAAACTGCTTTACTATGTCATGTTTTGATGGAGAAGAATTTGGGGGAAAAAAAAAGGCTAAATATAGCAGATATACGCAACTTGAAACTTGGGCACCATTTTAAGCCCTCCTCTGCAGTTAACTAAAATTGATCTCCCTAACAAGAGCTAAAAATAGCAGGAGGAAAAAAAAAGGAATAGACAATGACTTTCGTATCATTCCCTGCAGGCATTTTCAGTGACAACGAACATGACCTTCCAGAACCATCCTAGAGAGCAGAATAAAGCCTGGCATTTCGCATCCCACTTCTGATTTACCACCCATTTAGTACATTGTAACATCTTTGTGTTTCCATTTTGGCTGACTGGTAGAGATAAGCTGTCTTGCTGGGCTGGGTTTTTGTTTTTCCTATTTGCTTTATATCTGAAAAGAACATAGCACCGTCCTCTTTCTGGAGTCAGGAATAATAGCTATAAAATAAACCAAAATAAATATTCGATTCATCCTCCACTAGGTCAAAGCCCTTCTTCTTTTGTCTAGATGATTGTTAGATGATGGGCTTCTCTAAATTCACCAGGAGGACTAATGGCAATGTAGAAAGCCTCTGTTTTACAGAGCCCGTTAACTGTCCCTTAAGCAGAGCAAAAGGCAAATTCTGATCCCCGCATCCCACGGGGCAGCAGAGAACAGCACTGAACGGCCCTTAAAGCCTGACCCAGTGGCTGTGTTTGGGGGCGGGGGGTGCTGATAAACGCAGAAATGAAAGGTGGAGGAACACATTGTGTAAGTTGTTTTGCGTTTTAAAAATTTCCTTTAGCAACAGTCTTGAATTTCTTCTAGAGAAATTAATTTTACGATTCAAGAGATCTCTCTGGTTTCTCAAACTTTTCACTCCTCAGGGCAAAGGTGCTAGCACAATCAATTCTTTCTGCTTCTTGCCAGTGGCAGAGGAACCTATTTTAACTTACCAGCTGTGCAGCCTTGGGCAAGTTACTTAACCATTCTGTGCCTCACATGCCCCAGCTATATCTACGAGGAGAATAGCAATTCTTGTCTCATGGAGTCGCTGTGAGCATTAACGGAGATAATATAGTGAGGTATCCAGAACAGTGCCTGGCACACAGTAAGCCCTATATATGTTTTAACTGCTGTTTCTATTTAAATTTTTTTTTTCCTAATTTGTCTATTTTACTTACTTTGGATCAAAAACAGAACACACAGTCATGGGGACACAGTGAAGAATGCTTGAAATGGTGCCTCTCACATTTTCTTGAGTGTAAACTTGTTCTCACTGCAATAAATAGAACCAGACTTGCTTCTCCGGGGTTATAGGGCCCTTGTGTCATAAAAAGTGTTTCAAAGGAACCCCACAGGCTTGGGTTTGATCATGGTTCCACTGTAATTGCACTCTCCATGCTTATTTCAAGAGCCTCTCCACAAGTTCCATGAGCATGAGCTGTTCCTGTCTGGAAGAGGGTCACCACTGTTCCTTTCCCAAAGAAGGGGAGTCCTGTTTTGCTCCTGCTCATCGGAGCCTCCATGAAAGGGTTTTAGTAATGCACATTCTTGCCTTTCAGGGGGGGTGGGCACATTCCCATTCCCATGAGCCAGCTGGTTTGCTGAGGTGATCCTCACTCAGCCCGAGCGCCATCTTGCCCTGGATCCCTGCTCCATGATGATCTTTCTTCAGACTTACTTTAGCTCAGCATCTTTCAATTCCCACATCTCTTCTCAGTCACTCAGCTCTCCCAATTTAGCAGTGTTAGTCACTCCTCCGAAGCAAACTCCATTCCTTTGAGTTGCTTTCTCTGCTCTGATGTTACCGTGTTTCTATACTCCCGGAACTGAGGCAGCCATCCCTTAACACGGAATGAGTTATAATTCCTTACTGAAATGCTTCTGCCAAAGGACTAAAAATGAATCTCACGAAATAATTTTTTTTTTTTTTTCCCAAACGGAAATGCTCAAAGACCTCTCCTGGAAGAAAACATTAATTTAGTGTTGCCTCACTCAGTCTGAATAAAGCCATAAGAAAGCAACAATTTGCTGGTGAAGAAATTATCCCTAGGCAGGCTGAGGGCTCTGATCTATTCACTCATTCATGCATGCATGCATTCATTCAATATTTATTGAGCATCTCCTATGTGCAAGGTGCTACCAGGAGCTGGGAGTACCAAAAGTCGAGAAGACAGTGAGTTGAACAATAGAGAATTACCTTAGGAGGAGTGCGGGAGCACTTGTGCAAAGTGCCATGAGGAGGTTGAAGGAACAAGTCCCTGCCTTGGCACCGCATGGGGAGGGGGGGCGCCCAGGACACAGGTGTGGCTATGTTCCTTCACTGTTGTGGCTGAAACAGCTATAGACACCCAGGCTTCTAACACAGCCTCCATGATAGTTTCAACTCAGTTGTTGGCTGCAAATCATCTATCTGTGTGGGGTAAAGAAGCTTCAAGGACACAGGAAGAAGACAAGTGGAAAACTAAATAAAGAGAAGCAGCCTCGAGTTGCTGGCAAAGAATGGAGGGAACCACATCCCAGAGAACACACTCGGGACACAGTATCGGTCATCCTTCAAAAGCAGAAGACCCTTGCTATTGGCCCTTACACACACACATGGTGCACCGGCCTCCATTTGCATGCCTGCCACACCTGGGTTTGGCTTTCTGAGAGTCACAGTGGCGTCAGGGCTAACTGTCAATTCACGGTTAGGATAAATGTTCTGTCAGCGTCACAGCAGAGGGGGCCTCATGTCCACCGAGGCCACCAGGGTCCTCAGTCAAAGGCCAGGGGATCTGGCCATGGGGGGGGGGCGGTCAGCAGAGCCAGGCTTGACACTTGTCTCTGCCACCAACCAGCTGTGTCCCTTTGGACAAACTGGCTCACCTCTCTCCAGCTTAGTGTTCTGATCTGTAAGAATATTACAGAAGAGCGCCATTAATATTCCCAGTGGGAATGGGAATACTAATAATTGCTCTCTCAAGGGCTTTAGAGTACATTCACTGGGCAAGGGAGAGCCAGGCTCAGAGGTCAGCAGCACCACTAAGGTAAAGGGCATGCATTTTCACCACTGTCGAGAAGTTATTCACAGCTCTCAAAAGAAGCCCCTTGTTTTCTCTGTCTCTTGAAGACCCTTTCATTCCTCCTTCCTCCCTCCCCCGTGCCAGGCTCCGTAAGCCTCCCTTCCGAGGTCTAGCTCCTAACTCCATCTGTTCCTTCTGCCTCCATCGGCTCCAGGTCACCCCCGCCCCTGGCCGTGTCTTCCAGACCCGGGACTCCTCTCCCTTAGCCAGTGAGGGTATCGGAGACCCGCCCTCATCCTATCTTTGCATCAAGCGTTGAGAACATTAACTACACATGAATTCTCCTTCCCATTTTGGAGAAAATGATTTGCATTTACTGGATTCCTGGCTCCAGGAGCGCGCCTGAGGCCAGCTGGGATCTGGCGATCAGGACGTCTGGCTTGCCCTGGGCCTCCCTCATGCACAGGGCAGGAGGAAGAGCATTGCCATGGGCCCCCGGGCTCTGTCACTGGCAAGTGGCTTCTCCCCTGTCTGGGCCTCTCGGTCCCGCCTCCTGTAAAATGCAGCCAGGCCAGGGACTCCTACGTCCTCCAGCCAAGACCTTAGTGATTCTCTGAAGCTCCCCTTCCTGACATTCACGCAACTGAACGACGAGGTGTTCAAACGTGTTGTCAGCATCTGTGCAGGAGGTTCAAGCTGGCAGCTCCAAGTCCCTTGGCTCCAGCTGGTCCATCCGGGGCTGTGCATGCCTGCTTCTGGAGTGTCCTGAATTACCGTGGCAAATGCTTTCACAAGGCTTGACTTGGGCAGACCCAACTTATTGTATATACTTCACATTCATTCATATCACAGACATGTGGAAGTACATTGGCTCCGGATTTCCTGTACGTGGAGGAGGCTTTCAAAGAAATCACATTTCACGAATACCACTCTTCTTATTATATTGCTTCTTCCCTCAGCTCCTCCTAGGCACCTACTGCTTCTCACAATGGCTCTTTGAGGGCGGGGAACCCATGGCCAGTGTGTAAAGGTCCCCGAGACGCTGAGTGCCTTGACGGCAATTAGAAAGAAACCCCAGGTAGCTTGCCCTCGGGAGTGCTATAATTTAAATTTTGGGCCACAAGGGATAGCCAGTTAGTCTCTGCAGGGAGAGCTTATTACTCAAACCAGCCTCATCCTAATCTGAGGACCCACTAGGGTGCCCTCCCTTCCTGGTTTGCCTGGGGATTTCCTGTGTTTGACACTGAAAGTTCCCAGGAAGCCTTCGGTCCTGGGTGAACCAGAACAGAACCACTGTTCTGAACCGCCCTCAGAGTGGTTGCCCTAATAACCAGGGTCCTCAAATTTCCATGGGTATAAGAATCATCACGTGTGATGATTAAAACCGCAGACTTCTGGGGTGGGTGATTCTCGTTCAAGTATCTTCCTGAGCACACCAAGAAACACTGGTAGCAACTCATTGTGTGTTTACCATCACTGCTCTTTTGTCACTTGGCTATCAGTGGTTTTTGAGAGTTCCGGGGAGCTTTTAAAAAAATACTAATGCCTGAACTTGACCCAAATCAATTAAATCAGAATCTCTTAGGGTGCAGTCAGGGCATCGGGATTGTATTTTTAAAGCCCTCTCTCAGACCAGGAGACCAGCTAGTAGCAGACATGATGGGCATTATTTACCCTCGGATCCACAGTGCCTAAATCCTCAGCTGCACCTGGTTGCAACCCCTGCACCTCCCACCATTTCCCCTCCTGCTATAATACAGGAAAAATACTGTCAACCGAAAAAAGAGGCTGAGCCAATAAAAACCAAAGCATTTCTTTAGGGTCTCAGAATTGCAGTTTGGAGAACACAGATATGGGCAGCAAACCAAATAGTCTGCTCACCCTAGGGTGAGCATTTGGGAACAAAATCAAGCATTTTTAAAGACAAAAGGGAATGCCTGTATACGTTGTTTAAGAAGAATTTTGATGGGCATTGGTGGCAGAATATCACAGCCGAGGGGGCCTGTTGCTGGTGACTTGTCGCTAAGGCTGTCACTAAGCAAAATCTCTTAGTATAGAAAGTTGCAGGCTGAGTTCTTGGAATATCATATGTGGTTGGGCCCAGTTCAAAAGTTCATGGTCCTACTGGGTGAGGATGTGCCTATGTCCCATCTCTTTAACGGGCCTTCCAGCTCCATTTTATTTTAAAGATTTTATTTATTTATTTGAGAGAGAGAGAATGAGAGAGAGCGAGAGAGAGCACATGAGAAGGGGGAGGGTCAGAAGGAGAAGCAGACTCCCTGCTGAGCAGGGAGCCTGATGCGGGACTCGATCCTGCGACTCCAGGATCATGACCTGAGCCGAAGGCAGTCGCTTAACCAACTGAGCCACCCAGGCGCCCTCCAACTCCATTTTAAAGCCCCTCGACGGGC
>NW_027397084.1:4793899-4828760 GCF_003265705.2 Callorhinus ursinus
GGGAGTCTGCTTCTCCCTCTGACCCTCTTCCCTCTCGTGCTCTCTATCTCTCATTCTCTCTCTCTCAAATAAATAAATAAAATTAAAAAAAAAAAGAAAAGAAAGAAAAAAAAAAGCCCCTTGACATAAGTGACCCCATTTCATTTCACCTATCACAATACTTGGAAGTATTTTTCCAGCGAGCTGGCAATGTCTACTGAAAGTGAGGATGATATCACTTCTAGGTACCAACATAAAGAAATTTCGGATCAGTGCATAGGAGATATGTACAAGGATGTTAACTGTAGCTTTGATTAGAATGGCGAGAAACTGGGGCGCTTGGGTGGCTCAGTCGTTAAGCGTCTGCCTTCGGCTCAGGTCGTGATCCCAGGGTCCTGGGATCGAGCCCCACATCGGGCTCCCTGCTCTGCGGGGAAGCCTGCTTCTCCCTCTCCTACTCCCCCTGCTTGTGTTCCCTCTCTCGCTATCTCTCTGTCAAATAAATAAAAAATCTTAAAAAAAAAAAAAAAAGAATGGCGAGAAACTGGAAACAGTCTAAATGTCCAACTCAGGAAACTGGATGAATGAAGTGTGATGGTGTGTGTGTGTGTGTATATGTGTGTGTGTGTGTGTGTGTATGTATTTATTTGTCCAGTGGAATACTATACTGCCCTGAAAATGAGAGAATCTGAGCCACATATACCAACATTGGAAGAAAGGGACCATAAGATTTTTTCTTAAGGTAAAGGCCACTATGACCAGCTTCTCAGAGACCAAGAGGCTTCACCTTGGCAGGACGACTGTCTTGTTTCAGAGGGTTCTCCTGGGCTTTCCTATGGCAGCAATAAAAGAACGTTGCACAGCATAGAAGCCTCATGCCAGCTCGTAGAGCTTATTTTGCCTATTCTGAGAAAACCAGAATACACTGGAATATACCAAATATACCAAAATTCCTTATGGTATAGAGAAGAATCCCGTAAGAATTAGGTAGCTCTTTCCAATTGTAAAGTATCTGCGTTGCAATGCAGAAGCTGCACGGACAGACATTTTAGTCCCCGTTCCCGAATTGCTGTTAAACAGGGACAAAGTCCAGTGCTGGTTCTTTCTCTCTCATCCATCAGCCCTCTCGCTGTCCACACACAGCAATAAACCCATTAGAAATGCACATGTTCCCATGAGCCCCGGATTTCAAGGCTGTTAATCCCATTTGGCTTTTCTAGGTTGCCGACGATGTTTATTTTCCAAAGGGGTCACAGAGCATACCTGGTCCTAGTTTGGCCACAGCATAGAGGAGGTCGTAGTTGAGCACTGGCGTGGCGTCGCTGATGGGCTGCCAGCCAACGGGAGGAGATGCCGGGGGTGAGATGAGGAATTGTTTGGCGGGCTGCGGTGGGGCCAAATGCAGCTTGTCACCGTCCGTCTCTGGAGTCTGAACCTTTCAAACAGAGGAGAAACAAGACACAGGATTCATTAGGGTCTCAGATGGGCCGTGTTGGGACCTGAAGATGCAGAATCTCATTTTCAGCCTGTGACAAAAGAACCAGTGAAGGAGGCTATGAAAATAATCACTGCTTACCATCCACCAGATGCTCAGTTATCCTATCTCATCCTTAAAACTGTGGATCTCGACTTGTAGCGTGCATGGTGATTATCTGGACAGCTTCCAAAAGCAGAGCGGAGCCCCACTCCTGGAGCGTCTGATTCAGCAGAGCTGGGGTGGGGCCCGGGAATCTGCATTGTGAGCAAGTACCCACATGAGGGTGAGGCTGTTGGTCCCCAGACTCCTTGCTCCCTTTCTTTCCTCTCTCTCTCTCATTCTTTTGGGGGTAATCTTCACATCATAGGAAATGAAGCATTCTATCGGAAACAATCAGTGGCATGGAGGACACACCCAGTGTGGTGCAATCACCACTTCTGCCTAGAGGCAAAGCATCTGTATTGCCCCAAAGGAAACCCTGTGCTCATTCAACAGTTACTACCATGTTTGCCTCTAGTCAGACCCTGGCAACCACCAATCTGCTTTCTGTCTCTATGATTTGCCTGTTCTGGACATTTCCCAGAAACGGAATCAGAATATGTGACCGTTTCGTGTCTAGCTTCTTTTCCTTCGCATATTTACGGGGTTCATCCATGTCAGAGCACACACCGGTACTTCAGCCCTTTTCATGGTTTTGTAACATTCCAATGAGTGATGGGCCATGATTTGTTTATCTGTTCATCTAATGATGCACATTTGGCTTGTTTCTACCTTTTGGCTAGTGTGCATAGTACCACCATGAATATATGTGTACAGGTATTTTTTTGAGGTGTAATTTTTTTAAGGGATTCTTTTTTTAAGTTTTTTCTGACAGAGAGAGACACAGTGAGAGAGGGAACACAAGCAGGGGGAGTGGGAGAGGAAGAAGCAGGCTCCCCACGGAGCAGGGAGCCCCGTACCTGAGCTGAAGGCAGACGCTTAACGACTGAACCACCCAGGCGCCCTTTGAGATCTATTTTCAAGTCTTTTAGATATATACCTAGGAGTGGGTATTTGCTGGGTCAGATGGTAACTTTCTGTTTGTAAGGAAACAAGTGGGGTTTCAGTAGATAAAAACTGAGGTTTTTACACAGTTACTAGAAGCATGGGATTCAAACATGCGTCTGAGACCAAAGTCTAAATTCTTCTTTTTTAGATTTAATTTAATTGTGATAAGAACATTTAACAAGAGATCTGCCCTCTTTTTTCTTTAAAGGATTTTATTTATTTACTTGAGAAAGAGAGAGCACGCACAAGCAGGGGGGAGGGGCAGGAAGAAGCAGGTTCCCCGCTGAGCAGGGGGCTCCATCCCAGGACCCCCGGGATCATGACCTGAGCTGAAGGCAGGCACTTAACTGACTAAGCCACCCAGGCGCCCCCAAAGATCTACCCTCTTAACAAATGTTTAAGTCTACAGTATATTATTGTTGACTGTAGGTACAGTGTTGTACAGTAGATCTCTAAAGTATATTCATCTTCTTTAATTGAAATTTTATACCTGTTGATTAGTAACTCATCATTTTCTCCTCTTCCTAGTCCCTGGCAACTACCATTCTACTCTTTGGTTCTATGAATTTTAGGATTTTAGATCCCTCAAATAAGTGGAATCATGCAATATTTGTCTTTCTGTGGCCAGCTTATTTCACTTAGCCTCATGTCCTCAAGGTTTATCCATATTGCAGAATGTCCATACTGTCCAAAGCAATCTACAGATTTAATACAACCCTTACCAAAATCCCAATGGCTTTTTTTTACAGAAATGGTAAAAAACAATTCTAAAATTCATATAGAACCACAAAAGTCCATAAATAGCCAAATAAATCTTGAGAAAGAAGATCACACTTCCTGATTTAAAAATATATTACAAAGCTAGAGTAAGCAAGATAGTATGGTACTGGCATTAAGACAGACATATAGACCAATGGACATATAGAATAGAGAGCTCAGAAATGAATCCACACATATAGGGTCAAGTGACCTTCAACAAGGGTGCTAAAAGTACACAATGAGGAAAAGATAGTCTCTTCAACAAATGGTGTTGGGAAAACTGGATATGCACATACAAAAGAATGAAACTGAAACCTTCTCTTACACCATATACAAAAATTAACTCAAAATGGGTTAAAGACTCAAAACATAAGACCTGAAACTTCAAAAATCCTAGAAGAAAATATAGTGGAAAGCTTCATAACACTGGCCTTGATAATGTTTTCATAGATATGACACCAAAAGCACAAGCAGGACTACAACAAACCAAGTCTTCTGCACAGCAAAAGAAATATCAACAAAGTGAAAAGGCAATCTGCGAATGGGAGAAAATATTTATAAATCATATAGAGGATAGGTTAATCTCCTTATCCATATATAGGATAAAGAGTTAAGGAACTCCTTAACTCCAAGAAAAAAAATCCCCAAAACAACAAAAAAAAAACCCCCCAAATTAAACCTAATAACTCAGTTAAAAAATGATCTAAAGACTCAAATAGACATTTCTCCAAAGAAGATACATAAATGGCCAACAGGTATATGAAAAAATATTTAGGCCACCAAGCACCAGGAAAATGCAAATCAAAACCACAGTGAGATATAACCTCACACCTGTCAGGATGGGTATTATCAAAATCCAATAAATAAATAAAAGACAACAAGTGTTGGCAAGGATGTGGAAAAATTGGAACGCTTGTATACTGTTGGTGGGAATGCATAATGATGCAGCCACTATAGAAAACAAAATGGAGGTTCCTCCAAAAAATAAAAGAGAACCACCATCTGAGCAATTCCACTTCTGGGTATTAATCCAAAATAATTGAAATCAGGCTTCTGAAGAAATATTAACACTCTTGTGTTCACTGCAGCACTATTCATAATAATGTGGGAATGACATAAATGTCCATCGACAAATGAATGGGTAAAGAGAATGTGGCATCTACATACAATGGAATACTAATCAGCCTTAAAAAGAAGCAAAGTCTATGTTTTTTCACTGTGCCATCTTTGTAGAGTTCAAAGATGGGAACAATGCTTACTGACCCACAAGAGATGAATCAAGATATCTGATGATGAAGGGAAGACACTGATGGAACTAATATTAGGACACTGATTTTCTTTTTTTTTTTTTTTAAGATTTTATTTATTTATTTGTCAGAGACAGAGAGAGCAAGCACAAGCAGGGAGCCTGATATGGGACTCAATCCCAGGACCCTGCGGCTCATGATCTGAGCCAAAGGCAGAGGCTTAATCGACTGAGCCCCCAGGCACCCCTAGGACATTGATTTTCTATTGCTGTGGACTTTGTGAGTCTTGCCAAGAAGTGCCCATCCCCTTTTGGAAAGCTAGTATTTCTGGATGAAATAAAACACAAAACTGATTTCCATCTGTTTGTCATGCTTTCTCATGAATAGGAGTCATTGGAAAGGTATACAGTCCACTAAAACTAGGATATAACTGAAATTTTATCACAACCCTGCTAGGAAGTTTAAGAGTAGTTGTGAATAGACCATTCTTACTACAACCACCAGCTGGTGTTTACTGTGCATTTACCAAATGCCAGGCACTTGAACACACAATAGTTCATTTAATCCTCCCAGCAATAGTCTGGGGTTTGTATCATCCTGCTCCTTTTACAGGTGAGGAAACTGAGGCCCACGGAAAGTATGCAACTTGCCCAGGTGAGAGCTCAGGCTGTCAGCCTGCTTTCTAAACCTCTGTGATGTCCCTGCCTGGGAATCTATGGTGTAGGTTTATTTCTCCATGAACTAATTATAGACTACAAACCAGCCTGAAAGTAGAAAGGGCTCCATTTACATTTTTTAAAAAGCAAAAGATAATAGGGGTGCCTGGATGGCTCAGTCGTTAGGTGCCTGCCTTCGGCTCAGGTCATGATCCTGGGGTCCTGGGATCGAGCCCCACGTCAGGCTCCCTGCTCCGCGGGAGGCCTGCTTCCCCTCTCCCACTCCCCCTGCTTGTGTTCCCTCTCTCGCTGTGTTTCTCTCTGTCAAATAAATAAATAAATAAAATCTTTAAAAAAAAAAAAAGCAAAAGATAGTGTAGAGCAAGAATTACCTTACCTGTGCAAAGTAGAGTTTTAATTTTTTCCCTCTGAACTGGGTTTCATGAAGCTCTATCCTGGCTCGGGCTGCAGATTTGGGATTGCTGAAGTTTATTCGGACACGTCTGAAACTCTTAAACAGCTGGAACGTCACGCAGTCATCGTAAGTCCGAAACAGACCCTCAAATTTTTCCTGATTAAGAAAAAAAAAACAGAGGAAAATCCATTGGTCATGTATCTTGCACGATGCCTGATCTGACACAAATTAAGTAAGTAACTAAGTAAATAAATAGGCTGTTCTCAACATAAAACAGAACTAATTGTGCAGGACTGTTGAATCACAGATCTGTACCTCTGAAACAAATAATGCAATATATATTAAGAAAAAAAAAAGAAGAAGATAGCAGGAGGGGAAGAATGAAGGGGAGTAAATCGGAGGGGGAGATGAACCATGAGACAATGGACTCTGAAAAACAAACTGAGGGTTTTAGAGGGGAGAGGGGTGGGGGGATGGGTTAGCCTGGTGTTGGGTATTAAAGAGGGCACGTTCTGGGTGGAACACTGGGTGCTATGCACAAACAATAAATCATGGAACACTACATCACAAACTCATGATGTAATGCATGGTGATTAACATAACAATAATAAAAAATTTAAAGGAAAAAAACAGAACACTAGTAATGTATTTTTTTAATTTAAAATCAATTAATTAACGTATAGTGTATTATTAGTTTCAGATGTAGAGGTCAGATGTAGAGGTCAGGTGCATACACACTCAGTGCTCATTCCATCCCGTGCCCTCCTTATTGCCCATCACCCACTTACCCCCCCCAGCCACCTCCCCTCTAGCAACCCTCAGTTTGTTTCCTATAGTTAAGAGTCTCTTATGGTTTGTCTCCCCTTCTGATTTCGTCTTAGTAATGTCTTTTTTTTTTTCATCTGTTGGTCTGTTACCAGGTGTTAAACATGCTTGTGGATTCAGTGGAAGGATTCATAACCTGCGTCCTGAGATCTGTAGAAGAGCAGCCAACGAGGTTTGAAATGCATAAAAAACCTGAAAATTATGCAAAGTGTTGAATAAGTTTCTGTGTGTATGTATTTTTTTTTTCTGGGGAGAGGGATCATAGTTGTCAGAAGATTCTCAGAGAAGTCCGTTATTGCTGAAATATTAGAGCTATCGAGTAAAGTATGTGATAGATATTATTAGCGATTATCAATCTTGGTGGCGCTAGTTCAATGGTGCCATTTGATTAGTCCTGGTTCATGAAATGTGTGCAGAAGGCAAAAAAAGCGCTTAAGAATTTTTTTATCTCTTTCTCTGAAGATGCCATATATTCCAGATGGTATACCATTTGGAAGCAGGATTCTCTTCAGTCTGGGTCCCTGAGTGGCCTCTGTGGAGCAGAAATATCTTTCACCCAACCTATAGTTGACTTTGCCTTGGCAAAGAAAAAAAAAAACCCAAAACCAAAAAACAACAAACAAACCTCTATTGCATTAAATCACTGAGATCTGGAGATTATGTTATTCCCACAGCATAACCAAACCTATTACAGTACAAGGCAATCATTTAAAAATTTTGATTCGGTACAATTTCAGTTCAACCAAACAAACCTCTATTAAATGCTCACTTTACATAAGGCATGGTCTCTAGGCTTTAGGAGGATACAGAGATGAGTATCATTATGTTCTGACTCTCAGTGGTCTAACAACCTATTGGGAGAGGCAGACACAAACACACATAAGAGAATGCCCATAAGACTGGGGAAAGGCATAAAAGGAGAAGTAGAGAATTAAATATATACACACACACACACACATATATAAAACATATATAAATATATATTCATATATTTTTTAAAAATATGAATTTATATGTAAATATAAAATAAAAAATATATATTTATATAGATATGAACACCATCTGTCTGGTTCCTTTTAGCTTTAAAAAAGTTCTTGTTCTAAGTAACAAAACCAGTGCCTGTTAAATTACTCTATGTTCTCAGTGGAGAAAATTGCTACCAAGTGAATAACTTCTCTTTAAACCAACAAACCCCGATTCTTTTATTTCTACAATGAAAGGTGTATCACAAATGTGAGTATAAGTGGGAACGAAGATGCACCAAGGAGCTGCAAGAGTCACTGAATTTTGATTTGTCAGGGACCTAAGCGATATTAACCTTTTCCTTCCTCACCTCTATCATTTTACAGATCAGGGTCCTGAAGTCTGAAGAGACAAGGACCCATCATGGTCACATGGGCAGTTAGTGGCAGAGCTCCCACAAGGCCAAAGTCCTTGTGACCCTGACTATGGAGATGCTTTCCACTCTGTAAAGAATTAACACTGCTGGACTGAGACAAAGAGAGAAGTGCTGTAGCAGGAGTCAGAGAGGCGGAGCAATAAACTGACCCAAGGCTCGGGTGTGACCACATCTAGCAGAATCAGCAACGTGATGGGGGGCTGGGACATCACTGACCCCACCCAGATGTTACAGAAGGCCTCCTTGTCTGTTGGGCACTCAGATGAACATGTCTTAGACCCTGAAGACCATGGCCTGTGACCCTTCCAAATGCTTGGCCCATTTTTGAGATTCCCCGGGTATGCCTGTAGTTCTTCCCATTTTTGACTCCTGTTTCTTTCTCTTTATACCCCCTCTACCCAGTCCAGAAACACAAATGATACATTCAGAGCAAGGTTTTTTTTTTTTTTTTTTTAAGTTTCATGACATTCCTGGAGATTTGAGGGGTTCTTTCTCCCCTTTTCTTATTCTTAGTCCCCTTTCCCTCTCAAGAACAAAACAAGAATCTTTCCTTGTCTGTTCCTTGGGCAGTTTTTCCTTCATCTCTCAAGCCTTGGGATCAGACAACCCCTGGGCCTGGGACCTCCACCACCACTCCAAGAGGGCTCATTAAGGAATTATTTCCCAACAATGTTGTGTTTTCCTGAATAGGAGTCCTGGTAAATACAATGTTTTTTGGTTCCTCACAATGACAGTATTCTCAGCTGGTCATATCACAGTTGATGATTTCATTAATTTGGGGAATTTTCAGGAATGAAGGGATTAAAAGCTCATTTCTATAGAGAAATATTCATATTTCTTAGGACAATATTCTTGGGTCTTTGTAGCTCTATATTTTTCCACTGCCAGTTTCACTTCCCCACCCCGTCCCCAGGGCCTGAGCGTGGGCATGGAGACCAGCCTTGGAGGGGAGGTGTTCTTTTCCTTTGACTCTAATCCCTTGTTTGCATTTTATATTTCTTCTTTATGCCTCACATCTCAGTCGTTCAGAGCTGTTTGGCCTCAAGAGCTTGGATAAGGGGAAAAAAAAAAATCACGGAGTCCTGACTTTGGGCTTAGGGGAGGGCTGACAATGAATGGCCTATGTGCCCACTCCTTGGGAGGCTTTGGCAGATGTCAATAACTGAATGCAATTGTTTTCTCCGCTGATCCTCAAAAGAGGGCCCCAGGCAGCTACTGCATCAAGCTAGAGTTGGCAAGTGACAAGAATCTCTCTGATATCCCTTGTTTGGGGCTTAGGCTGATAATCAAAAGAGGTCTTTCACCAAACCTGGGGTGCAGCCCAGAGCTCAGGGGCCAGGGTTTTCACAAACTCTACAGTGATCATCATCATCGCCATCGACTGACATTTTCTTGGTCTGTCCTCTCTGCACAAGTCTTTTGGGAACTTGTAGTGGCAGGGGGCACAGCTGGCCAAGAATTGGGGATTCATCGGCCACCTCTATTTTCTTCCATTAGTGACATGATAAACATTTCATTGGCAGAGGCAACAGAACACGAGACGAAATTGGTTAGAGGCAGGTGCAGCACAGTGACCTACCCTTAGGCAACACAGCGTCCTGAACAGAGCCAGCCACAGGGGTCTCTCAGCGGCCTGTACAGCAAATCTACGCTTCCGATGTTCAGGTTGCCCCCAGACACACAGTGATACTTTGCTGTCTTCTGGCTGCCTGTTTCCTCTAGTCTGGTACCCTACAAACCCAATAAAATTCCTCATTTCCTCAACAGTTAGTTCTCTTTGTAACCACTGGTTTGAATAAAGTTCCATAGCAGTGATCTCAAATTCTGGTCTCCAGACCTCGCTACACACTTAAAAATTATGAAGAATCCTAAAGAATTTTTGTTTAGGTGGGATCCATCTACCAGTGTTTATTGTACTAGAAACTTTAAAAAATATACATTTATAAATATATATAAAGTAACAATAATGAGCCCATTCTATGTTAAAATAATGTTTTTATGAAAAATTACTGTTTTCCAAAACAAGAGAGAGTTTAGTGAGATCGGCATCTTTTACATTTCTGCAAATCTCTTCAGTTTCTGATTTAATAGAAGAGACCTGAAATCTCCCATTTGTTTCTATGTTCAGTCTGTTACACTATGCTGTTTTGTCTGAAGGGTGTGACTCAAAGCTGGCCTCACCCAAATATAGGGTGGGAAAAGGGAGGAGTAACTTAATAGCCTTTCAAATATTCTTTGAAATTCCTTGTGAATAGCCTTTCTTGATACTTCATCAAAACTCGACAAGTGGCAGTTTCTTAAAGTATATTACAATGTTATATCTGAAGCTATATTCAAGTAACATTTTTATTTGATTATATTAAAATCTATTTATCTATTTTGCACCTTTAATGGGTTTTTTCACCCATGCACAATTCTGAAATGGTGTACGTTGGTCACTTGAAAAATTGTGGTTCTTTGAGTTATGCAGATTTTCCAAATGTTGACATGTTTCATTACACAGTATAAAAAAATCACATTCATTAATATTATCACCTATATTATTAAAAAGTCCTTAGAAATTGGAAAGCTGTCAGATTCATGTTGTTCCAAAATTCTACTTTTAGCTTGAAAGTGCTTTCCTTTTTTTTTTTTTTTTTAAAGATTTTATTTATTTGTCAGAGAGAGAGAGAGCACAAGCAGGGGGAGTGGCAGGCAGAGGGAGAAGCAGGCTCCCCACTGAGCAAGGAGCCCGATGCGGGACTTGATCCCAGGACCCTGGGATCATGACCTGAGCTGAAGGCAGACACTTAACCAACTGAGCCACCCAGGAATCCCTCTTTCCTAATCATTGGAGACAAACACTGCCAGTTATTTTCCTTGGAGTAACATGGCCATTCATTCATTTTTGGGACAATGTCTGCCAAATACCTAAGTCTGCATAACTACAGTTTGTTTGTTAGTTGTTCTTTCAAGTAAAAATGATGTTCCATGAGAAAAGTAAATGTCTAGTTCAGCTTAGAACAGCCTCCAATGTTTCCTCAAGTCAAATATTGTATTTTGGGATGCTGCAGAAGTATACTTTTATGTGTTCTTCCCATTTTGTTATTCAGATTATTAAAAAGGTATATGCTCAAGGATACAGAGTTAATAAAATTAATAAATTTTATGGCTTCCTCAGGGCCATTAATTTTTCTTTCTTACTTTCTTTTTCCTTTTTTTTTTTTTTTTTTTTTTGTTAAGCTGTGAGTGTGTGGCTGTGAGGAATACAAGTAATACTGGTATAGTTTCCTGTGCCTGCATTGACTCAGACCCAAGTACCAGCAGTTTTAACCACCAGTGCTTTTGCACCATGGATGGAAATGTCAACACAGCTGAAGAGGAAAAGAGTGTCTTAGTCTTATTATGGAAATGGTTTTGACCTCATGGAGAATGATCTTGGGAATTTGTAGGAGTCTATAGACCATCCTTGGAGAACTGTGGTACCATAACATCTCCGAGAAAGTCAGGATTTAGTTGGCTTGGGCTGAAGACAAGAGGTCTAGTGAGACTCTTAAGGATCTAACATAATGGAAATCAAAGAAGAGCTATCACTCGAGAAAGAGTGGTGATCATCACTGAATGCTGCAGGGATGATGAAGAGAATGAAGATGGTCTTGGCCAGTGGGAGACCACTGGTGATCCTCCTGAGAGCTACTTGAACAGATGTGGAGGTGAAATACGGATTATTATGGATTGAGGGGTGAATGGAGGGGAAAAGGTGGAGAAAGATAGCCTGGCAACAAGAAAGAGGGAGCTGGGGTGATAAATACACGGGAAGTCAGATCACAAGATTTTTAGTGGTGCGGAGAGACACTGGTTGACGAGATGAAACTATGATTAAGGAAAGAGAGGAGACAGGAGAGAGAGGGAGTAGTGCGTGGTGGGGACAAGAAGAGGAGGCTTTAGAAAGACTCGTAGGCATTTCATCCTGTGAGAGAGGAGCTGATAGGTCAGGATGGAGGCGTCTGGAAATGGAACAAGTAAAACTGAATGGCTTTCTCATCTCAGGGAAGTGGGAGGTAAAGGGAGACTGAGGGCTTGAGGAGCTAGAGGTAAGGAGAGAAAATGTGGATGAGTCAAAGAACAGTGTAATGGGTTGAATTATGTCCCCCCCCAAAGGCTATGCTGAAGTCCCCAGTACCTCAGAATATGACCTCATCAGGAAACAACGTCGCTGAAGATGTAACTTGTTAAGAGGGCGTCATACTGGAGTGGAGCCCCTAATCCAAGAGGCCTGTTGTCCTCATAGGAAGGCAGCCATGGGAAGACAGAGAGACACAAGGAAAGTGTCATGTGAAGACAGAGGATCGAAGTGATGGTTCTGTAAGTCAAGGCAGGCCAAAGATTGCCGGCAGACTGCAACTACCACTAGCTAAGAAGAGATGAAGAAAGAGTCCTCTACTGGTGTCAGAGGGAGCACAGCCCACTGACACCTTGATTTTGGTGTTCTAGCCTCCAGAACGGTGAGGTAATAAATTGCTGTGACTTTAGACACTCTGTTTGTGGTAGTTTGTGGGAGCAGCCCTAGGACGCTAATGCAGGCAGTTATGCAGTACTAAGGGACCAAATCAAACTCAGAATCAGATGGTTTTAATAGAGCCAGTCAATGCAGTTCTGCCATTTTTCCCCAGGTGAGTGCTAAGGGGATACCGGCTCATTCCAGAGTGGCTTGTGCAAGACAGGTGTGTATATACGACATATATGGGGGGGAGTGGAACACAACGGGGGGGGGTAACTTGGTCTCAGACATGAACATTTTTTAAATTCCCTAACTTTGAATGTATTTGCTTTTCTTGAGCAGTCTGGAAATTGTGGAGACCCGAATGGATGGACTGCTACAAATGAAAGTGTGCATTGCTTTACTTGGAGAAGCTCATTGCAGTTTTCCTTTAATCTTCTTCATCTCTGTTATTATTTGTTCATTTGTGTATTATTTATGCTGCACATTCTTTTTTTTTTTTTTTTTTGACAGAGAGCTAGAGCATGAGCACAAGCAGGGCGAGCGGAAGGCAGAGGGAGAAGCTGACTCCTCGCTGAGCAGGGAGCCAGACTTGGGACTCGATCCCAGGACCCTGGGATCATGACCTGAGCAGAAGGCAGATGCTTAACTGGCTGAGCCACCCAGACACCCCGTGCCCCACATTTTTAAAAAGATTCAAACATGGCTTATGAAGATATATAAGAACAAAATAAAATAGAAACTGAGTATAGAAATAAAAGAGGAAAACAAGGGTAGAAATGTAAATTGGAGCCAAGAAGGTCTAGTTATTCTTTTCACATGAGGAGTCTACGTTATGAAAGATTTACGATAACAGCCCTTCTGACAGGACGCCTTCCTGAAAACCGGAAAAGCTTCTCATGGGGTCTTCAACATGGGCCATGCGTGGGCCAACATTTTGCTTCTAATCTTTCTCAAAGCTAACACGATACGGCATTCCTCACCAGAGATACAATCCTCTCAGGGTCCTGAGGGTAAACACGAGCCTGGACTTAAAACCAGGCAGGTGGATCTGTCCAGAGTCTTCACCAAGAAGCTCCAGTGATGTGAAGAACACTGTCCTCAGAAATTACGCAGGTGAACCATTATAGTTTCCAAACAAAATGGAAGCGACTGGGATGCCTGGGTGGCTCAGTTCGTTAAGCGTCTGCCTTCAGCTCAGATCACGATCCCAGGGTCCTGGGATCGAGTCCTGCATCCGGCTCCTTGCTCAGCGGGGAGCCTGCTTCTCCCTCTCCCTCCGCCTCTCTCCCTGCTTGCGCTCTCTCTCTCTCTCTCTCTCTCCCTCCCTGACAAGTGAATAAATAAAATCTTTTTAAAAAATGGAAGCGACCGTTGTTTTGTAAACTTAGGAAGACTTAGGAAGTGCTCAATGTATTCTACTCGATTGGCTGTTACAAAACCCCAAGGTATTTTGTAGAAAGAATATTAGAATACTAAAATATTGCCTTCCGTTTAACTCCAAACCAGACTGGCTGCACATAAACAATTTTGTTATGTCACTGAATGCTCACTTTTCTGGACAGACTGTCTGAGGGAGAGTTGAGATTGTTATTGTCTTTGAATAACACATGAATCATCTGGAAGTTAATGACCTCCACAAAGTCACTCGACTACCAGGTTAGCAAAACCAGAACCAGTAAGCTCAAGTCGTTTAGATGACGTAAGTGTCACTGAGAACACGCAGACAAGTGAGCAGTCTGAAAAATGAGAGTAAGAAAGCCAGCCTTGTCAGTGTGAAGGAAGAGTGCTATCCTTGAAGATCCCACTGCTAGGGAAGCCCGATGCTGCCTTCATCCGCATTCCAAACAATGCTGTATGCCTTTATGTATGCTTCAATTTTCTCACTTACGATCCCTTTGGGTATAAATTATCTTAAGAAGAAATTCAGCTTCTCTCAAAATCACGGGGCTCTCATCGGGCAGATAATACCTCCCAGAACTTGCTGAGGAATGAGACAATTCATTTCGGTTTATCACCTCTCAATGGGTTCCACTGACAAGTCCTGCGCAAATCCCATGTTTAGGGATCATACTGGATTTTGCAGGCCGCTCGGGAGGGCCTCCTATCAGAAGGACTGCTGTTGATAATCTGCCATAATGCAGACCGCTTCAGTGAAAGGGACAGTAGGAGTGCAGAGGGGGATTTGTACATCTGGATTTTTAACCTGTCAGGATTTCTCAGGCCAGACAGATTGGTATGAAATCATGCTTTGTTTCTTTTGTGGTCCTGATGTTAACCAAATAGAAAATCACGATGAAAAGGAGGTTCTCACCCCTTCTTCACTGATAAAAGAAGTGGACAGACCTCGTGTCACGTGACTGCTTTGGGAGAAGAGAATTAGCTGGTACAGGCACAAAAGCCTTTCTCCCTTCTCAGCGGAGTCCTTGTGAGAGACAAAGATCTAAAACTCAGCTCCAAACTCTAAAAGGACCCACTTTGCCCTAAAACCTCATCCGCTGCTTCTCCCAGCAGAGTGCTTCTCAGGGTCTGCGTCCCAGTCTGTCCGTTCATTCCCACCCTCAAAGCCCACGGTGGCTGGGTAACATTTCTATGCGAGAGCTCACGTTCACTCCGTTCCAGTGAAGGAAGTCTCCATTTCCCTGATTTCACTGTGCTGCCACCCACACATTCAGAACTGGAAAGACAACCCCCCCAAAACTCCTCTAAGCCAAGAAAATGTGCAGGGGCTACAAACTGGAATGATCCTTGAATGGGGGTCAACTTCAACTCTGTGGAGCTTAAAGTTTTGATGATGTGGGACACCCTCTTTGGGCAAAAAAATGCAAAGGAGGTACCAAAATGGAGTATTTTTTAATGAGGACAAAAAATTCATAAGAAATAGGTTTTGTAAATTTTACAAAAAAAATATATGACCCTGTGAAACACATTGTCAGGGCCCTGCTAGGGCCTGGGTATAGGCTCATGCAAAGAAGACCTTAAAGCTGAAACTTCACTCAATTTCCAGGAAATATGCCTAAGAGAATGACAAGAATATTGTGCCATCACAAAGGAGTCTGGAGTCCAGGTGTACAAGATGGCTAAAACAACTATGCTGCTGGTATCACTCTCAGCTGATGAGGACCCTCTCCTTCGACGTCTGCATCGCCAGAATGAAAGCCAAGAAACTCGAATCTGGAGAGTTTCAGTACGTGGGTCACAGACATGGCTGAGGCTGTCCCTGCCACACACACCAGAACCCATTTTGTAAATACCTACGATGGAGGCCAGAGGAGCCAATAAGCTGGATGCTTGGAACCTGTCCCAGCAACCGTTCAATAAAGGATGACGAGTGCTTGATGATGACTCAGATAGAAACCTCCCAGAGGCACTGTCTGTGTGCCTAGGACCTTGGCTGGGTCTAACTCTGTGCAGCAAATGCCCACTCTCTGGGCGAGTGAGACCCTTATAGCACCTGAACCCAGGGCTGGTTCTGGTGGGTCACCCTGCCCCTACCAAGAGTGCCCAGGGGGGTATGGATCCTCTCTGTACCAAGCAAGATACCATCTGTGGATGCCTACATGCTCCCTGCCTGCCGCAGGATGCTTGTAAGCATCCCAAGGGGTCTCTGAATACCTAGGGAAGAGCGGAAGGGGGCAGTCCCACATGTATTAGGGGTGGGGAGGGGGTAAACGAAGCAAACTCCAGACCTCTGAGAGAGTAATTTGAGCACAGATCTCTGTTACATGCTGCAAACTGGACATATCTGCATGCTTTTAAATACAAAGGAAGATCTAATGACCCTTTTATAGCTGCCCCATTTCAGTGCACAGTATCAAAAAAAAAAAGGCTGCCTTGGGTCAGGGCATTTCCTGAGGGCGAATGACAGCTTTATCCTTCTCTGGGCCATCAACTCCTCTTCTTTGGTCATTAATCTGCAAGAGCGCCTATGGCTGTCCCCAGCCCTGACTAGATACAAGCTCTAATTGTGCATGTGTAATTGATGAAATGCACAGCGTCCTTTATAGCTTGTAAGACCAGGAATTGCATTTTAAATTCATTTAGATATCGTTTTATCTATTCGATAAAGCATAAAGCCATGTTACTAGCACAGACTCTAGAGCCACACTCCCTAGTTAAAATCCTGAACCCAGGATTTGTGCAACCTTGAGCAATTGACTGATCTATTTAACACCTCAGCTTCCATCTCTGTAAAATGGGACTAGAAGAATAACAGCCTCTATGTTATAGGGCTTTCCCGAATATCAAGTGAATTAGTCTATTTTAATCACTTAGGAAGGCACTAAGCACAGGTGTGTGTGTAAGCTGGTACTGTTACATATACCAGATTGGAAGAAGAACAATGTTTTGAAGAAAAACAATTCACATGTCTATATTTGGCCTGCTAGCCCTAAATGCGCAAATCTCCCTATATCCAGATCAAGATCTATACTTACTACCCGTATCTAATCCTTACAGACTGTAAGGAGCAATTATAGGAATGCCCAGAGTAATATTTCATATAAAGTTAGGACTAATTATACTAGTATGATTTTACTGATGTCATTATCTACTCAAGTCACTGAGTCCAAATTAACCACCATGATTTCTTTCTTGGATGCTAAGCTTTAAAAGTTTTCTCTCCAAAAACAGCATGGTAAAGTCAATAATTCTAAGGAGGTATCAAAAGGGTAATCGGTGTCAACTCTTCCCTTTGGAGATCCCGTGCCATCAGCAGGGGCCGGGCCTCAGAGAGATAGTAAGCCCATGACAAAGGCGTCACCACCAGAAGCGTTTGAAGTTCAGATACATAAGAGATTCATGAAGCCCCTTGCACCTGGCTCCTTTTGCCTCTGTAACACACTTCAACTATCTTTTAGACAAGCCCATCTCCAGAACTCTATTCCCCACCTTCAACTGTTCCCTGAACATTTCCTTAGAGATATCCAATAGGTACCGTAAACTTAATAGCTCCAAAGCCGAATTCTCTGCTGGGGCCTCTAAATCTGCTACCCCTTTCTCTCCACGAATGGCCTCCACCTACCCAACTCTCAAGCCTGGAAGCTGTGGGTCACCTGGTCTTTTCCCTCTCCCTCCTCCTCACATCCTGCCCACATCCCTCCCACATCCTACCACTTAACAAGCCCCGTGTTCTTCCAACCCTTCACCCTTCCACCAAGTCTCGGCTATTAACGGCACCAGGTCTCTCTAGACTCAACTCCGAAAGTGCGCCTCAAGAGAGGTCTTTCTAAAAGACAACATCCTGATTATACAGTTCCTCTATAAAATCCTTCAATCGCTTCACATGGCTTTTAGAATATAGCTTGGCTTAGCACTGAAGGCCCTTTATAAAACGGCCATCACTCACCCCATGAAGCTTATATTCTACCCCTTTCCTAACCCATCTCCTGTACGCCAGCCAAACTCCCACTCACAACCTCCCAAGGCAGGCGATTCTGTATCTCCAGGCCCTCTCTCACTTGCTCCTTCTTCTGCCAGTGACACCCTTTTCCTTTGGGGAACTTTTACCCTCATATTCCTTTTGTCTAGTTTTATTGAAATATACTTGGCCCATTTAACCTGGCACAATTCAAAGGTGTCCAACATAATGACGTGAGATATGTATAGACTGGGAAATGAAAGATCACCATAATACATTTAGTTAAAATAGATCACCTCAACCAGTTACCAAGTTCTTTTCTTGTGAGGAGAATTTTTAAGATCTACTCCCTTAGCAACTTTCAAATATACAATATACAGTGTTGTTAACTACCATCATTGTGCCGTACATTACACCCTATCAGGTAACTTCTGACGGTTTCTCGAGCTCTAGCTAAGGTGTTGTTTCTGAGAAATCCCTCCCGAATCCCGCGGAGGTTAAGACATTCTTCCACTGTGCCCCTAACAACACAGTGATCTAGTTAGTGAAGGTAACTGCTTCCTCCCTAACTAGAAACTTCAAGGGCAGAAATGGTGTCATTTTTACCCTTGTTGTCCTTTTCACATGCATGCATTACTGAGTGCCAACTGTGTACCATGCAGGACCCCTGCGCTATGGGAAGGACTCTCTTGGTAATGAAATGAACAAGGCAATGTGGAGAGAACAGACCTCCCTCCTCCCCCATGCTTTTTGGTGTATCTTCTCTTTTCTTCCAAGTCACCCTTCAATAAAATCAATAAATGTGTACTAAACACATGGGCGAAGATCCTCCGTACTATAATAGGGAAGCCAACATGAAATTGTCCCCACCTCTTCCCTGAAGTCTTTCTTGACCACTTCCCTTGACATACCCTCTCTCCCTTTGGGGTTAGCCTCCACTTTGATTATTTCACACACTCAGAATCCCCTTTCAGAATAATGAGTCGTCAAAGTATGTCTGTATGTGTGTGCGCGTGCATGCGCATGGTCAAGAAAGACTTCAGGGAGAAATGGTATATGACAGACGGATGGAATACTGATGTGTGGAAAATGAGTGGTGGGGGGGGGGACTTTTGAAGAAGCTTTTTGTTCCAGGCAGGACAGCAGTCATGATCAAAGCATTTATATATTCCTAGGAATCTGATGTCACCTCTAAGTCAGGGCATATCGGGGGACTGAGAAAAAAGAGAACAAAAAGAATAGTTGATCCTAAGCTGTATTTCCTCAGGCCTGGCCTTGCGGCACACTCATAACTGTTATTAAATACTTACAGAATTGTGGAAAATGTGACAAAAATGAGATTTGAGATTTTATTATTTTAAGAGTCAGCTCTTGCGTGTTTCTTACAGCATTTATTTCCTTGGCGATATGCTCCACTGACTGCATCTTATTTGAATTCTAAACTATGGGTCGTGCGCCGGCTGATGCACACGGGACAAAGTGCTCACCGGCTCAGAGACCAATTTTGGAAATGACCCCTTTCCTGAATGCCACACCGTGTTGTAACCGAAAGAGGTAGGAAATGCACCTCTGAAAACAAATAGTGTTCTGTCTTCCCCGGATTGAAGTGAAGCCTCTGTTTTAATAACAGGCAGTCAATAATTGATGAGGACATTTTTAGTGTGTTTAATGCTAAATTAAAGGGCTAAATCCTAAATATGTTCCATATCGCATCCTTCTGAAGATAGGCAATTTAAAACTTAATCCATTCATTTGACCATTTGGCTTAGGATCAAAGTAAGCTTTTCAAAGGCAGCCTGGTATCCCTAACTTATTCGAAATTCAAATGGCATTTGCATTCTTTTGAGATGCACATATGAGCAACTTTTTATGACTCAATCTTTAAATCTAGAAAGAAAATGTAGTTTGCTATGCTCCTAATGGTCCTCTTCACTGTTCTTTTTCCTCCTCTCATTTATGCTTTTTCTTGTTTATTTAGCTTCTTTTCTCTCTGTTCTTTATGTAATTACATAAAAAGAATACTTGTTAATGACAAAACCTTATATAAAATTAAATCCCTCATGTTCAAATTCCTTGAGATTTGAGCCTGAAATGATTGTTTCAATCTGTTACAAATTTGGGAGACAAGTTACCTGAATGAAAGCTTTCCAGATTGAAACATGACAGTCAACATCTGGCTGAAAGGGACCTACTAAAAACAACACCAACTCTGCAGCTGTAGCTCACAATGAGCATGATTTGGGACTGCACTTTTGCACAGTGATTAGATTCTCACCTGGACATTTATGAAACAGCTAACCCCTCTCTAAGCCCCTTACATGTGACAATACATTTCAATCTGACAATAAAGCTCATGAGGCAGATGAAGAAATGGGTTGAGAGCCTCAACATTTCCCTTATGTGGCCAGCCAGTCAGGGAGAGAATGCACACTTCATCCCAGATAGTTCAGTAGCTGGAGTTCTAGTCTTAACCTCTAGGCTACCCCACTGAGGGCAGAGAGAAGCTGGTTTGATATGACTTTATCATATCATCTAACCCAATGAGATGGATGCATCTTGTCTTCAGTCAACCTTGCTCATGCACACCTCACAGAGCAGCAGCAGGGTGAAGAATTCTGGCGTCTTCCTAGGAGAAATGGTTGGAGCCTGAAAAGAAGCTTCTCCTGTCGAAAGGATAGGAGCTTCACATTGGCATTTCAGACTAGAAGTAGCTGCAGATAGTATTATAGTAATGAAAGTATGTTTTTTTCCCCACAATACCCACGTGTGTGTGTGTGTGTGTGTGTGTGTGTGTGTGTGTGTGTGTTTTACACACAGAAGTTCAGGACTGTCAGACATAAGCCTGATTTAGGACCAAAATCATTGTCAGCCAAGAAGAGTGATTTGCCTAAACATTCCCTTCTTTCCCTGTGACAGAAAGTTTGGGGAGAAGCAGGCAAATGGGATGAAGCCAGTAATCTGTCGTCAGTGTCCACTAGAATGAGAATCACTATACCATGACTTGCCGGAGCCAGGACACTTTGAAGGGGGAGTGCCATTGATCATACTGCAACATCAGGACTGTTCAGGGCATGCTGGGCATGTGGTCATCAGCTGGCTGAGCCTCTGAACCAGTAATTCCGAAACTGTGGTCCCCAGAGCCCTAGGAAGACGTGACAGTCTTGCTGATGGGTACATCCTGTCTGGACGTGCCCGCCTGCTCTGCTGTTCATAGCAGCAAGGCATGCACATATTAGAGACTTTTCCTTCTACTAAGGGCTACTTATTTGTAATCGAATGAGACAGTGACAGAATAAATTTTTAAGGATTACGGAAATTATCGCCTTCTCACCAACACTTAACAGACCTCGCTAAGTGCAGGCAGGGTTCTAAGTGCTGTATGTCATCCTGAGAGTACAACCTATAGACCACAGACCAGCAGCGGCAGCCCCAGGGAGTTTGTTAAGTAAGCAATATCTCAGTCCCATAAACCCCCGAGACCCACTGATTCAGAATCTGCATTTCCACAAGATCCCCAGATGATCACCATCCCATTTACGTTTGAGTAGCATCAGACTGGAAGACATGGGTTGGACAATTTGAGGCATACGAGCTTCCCAACTCAGAGAACACACTGATCTATGGAACTGTGCTACTGGAAATTATTAGTGCTGTCCTTGGAGATGAGCGGTTTTCAATTTTTTGCACTTATCAATACATTTGTAGAGTTCTGGTGAGCGATGACACCCGTTGATTGCTTTGCTCGTACCATCACTACATTGTTTTTACTTTATTATCTTGTTCTTTGCAAGTTCTTTGTTTTCACTGGTTCTTTTCCCACTACAAAGAAGGAGCCCATCGGGTAGGTGGGGCACTGTGTGGGAGGTTCCCATGAACAAGTAAAGAGGAGAACCTGAAAAGATTTCCAAATAGTACAAGCTTGGGCCTCAGTTGATCAATAACGTGAACTGCAATCTGCCTTGAAAATCTTCAGAATAGTTTATTTCTGCTGCGTGTCACTTAATCAAGGTACATTTGAGACTAAGCAGTATTTACATAAGAACGATACCAACCTTAGCTTTGCAACATGAATGTAAGCATCAGACCTCCTTATCTCACTCAGTTTCTTTTAATTTAAATTCAATTAGCCAACATATAGTGCATCATTCATTTCAGATGTAGTGTTCAATAATTCATCAGTTGTGTGTAACACCCAGTGCTCATCACATCACGTGCCCTCCTTAACGCTCACTCAGTTTTAATGACTTTTCCCAAAGGTTCCCAGTGATCAAGTTTTCTCTGCAACATCACTTTCATCTCTATTCTTAGAAGGGACAGTAGAGGTGACCTGTTCCAACCCCTTTACTTGAAAACCGAAAGACGTAAAGCACAGAGCAGGAGGTAACACGCCCAAGGCCTCATCACTAGTCAGAGGCAAAACCGCACTTGAATTTGGGTCTTGAATGTACAGACACGATTTTTAAAATCAAGAAGACATTACAGCAATTTTAAAAAACAAGAATCTCCTCTGATATGTTTTGACCTTGTGAACGATGCAAGGCTTTGAATAAGCCAAAGATATTCAGCTGTGTAGTGCTGGAAATCATATATTCCCTAACAAACACAGGTCTGTGATAATTTTTTTTTTCAAGAAAGTCTCAAATACAAATTTCATCCCAATTTTCCCTATCAAAAAGCCAAGGCCAAAAAGAGGAGAAGTGATTTGTTAAAGGGTAAAGGCACGCAACAATAATATGTCAACTGATCAATTTTACTTAAATTTATCAGAAAAAAAGACTTAAAGAAA
The DNA here is from genome assembly GCF_003265705.2 of Callorhinus ursinus. Taxonomy (NCBI): domain Eukaryota; kingdom Metazoa; phylum Chordata; class Mammalia; order Carnivora; family Otariidae; genus Callorhinus; species Callorhinus ursinus. The sequence continues at coordinate 4,816,329 of NW_027397084.1, forward strand.
GATAAGAAATTGCTGGCTTTCAGAAAAAGGTTCCTTCAACGCAAGGAATAGCAGCCTCCCAAAGGAGTCTTCTGAACTTTTAAAGAAAAGGTCTTAAGAAAAATGGGTTTGTTCCAGGTATAACACCTAAGTCCCCCGTCTCATGAAAATCAGAAGATAATGCTGATGTCTCAGTCAAAATTTAAAACCTCTATTTTTTAATTAAAAAAAGAACCCGAGTCTACTTAAAAAAAAATTACAGCCAAGAGCAAATAGAACCAAAAGCACTAGCAGGAAAGAAATAGCGGCATGGGGAAGTAACCACAAGTTGGACACATAATAGCCTTAGGTAAACTGACCAGAACTATTTGTGACACTCTTCATTGTCTTCCCTTTTAAATTTCTTGACATGTGGGGGTTTGGAATTGTCCTTTCGGAAACCATTATTTGTTTCACTTCATCAAGGGCACGCATTTTCGCTTGTTTCATCACGGAATCACATCTCTCTCATTTTTCCTTCCTAGAATTTCTAAATGCCTTTCTGTTTTTATTTGAGAGAAGAGAGATAAGCTTTTATTCCATTAGTAACACCGTGAAATTGTACGTCCAGGTCCTAATGATGCAATTTGTTTTATATCAGTGGATTCTTGAAGTGTCTCACCACAGAACCCCAGCAATGCTGAGGCCCAGATCCCACCGGTTCAATTTTAGGCCAGTTGTACATCAGTCATGACAAGACTCCTTTTTATCTCAGTCTTGGGTTATGTCTACCATTTTATGTATCTCCTATCTTTCTCTTTCTTGAATTAATATTTTCTGTTACATGGGAAAACGGCTTTGAGGAGACGGCCTCCCCCACAAAGGTGACAGTGAGTGGACATTCCGAGCCACCGCACTAACATATATGTACATATTCTGCCATCGCATTAGACTGACGGTCCCCACAAAGACCTTAGCAAATCCTGTGGTGTCTCTGGTTCAGCGCCTTACATCCCTTAGGCCAGTCACTGGATGAAAACTCTCCCTCCAGAAGGACGATGACCATGCTGAGGTGGCCCCCACACCCCCCCGGGGCTGAGGGCTGTTCTCTTCAGCTGAGAACCTGCCACTGCCAATGCTTCCGAGACTGGGGCATGCATGCCTCACGCCTCCCTGCGTGCTGGGAGGACCTGGAGGACTCTGAGGGCGCGCGGCGGGAGGGGGGATGTACTGACAGGCTGCCGAATGCAGACGCTAGGAGGAGTCCGCTGAGTACAGGAACCCAGGGCTAGCCAACCAGGGTGGCCTGATTCTGGGATGGGGGCCAAGCCTGCAGCTCTGTCTCAGTGTCATTCTGAAAGTGATTTTACTCAGATTCCCTCAGGTTCTGCTCTTTCTCCTGCATCCCCAACACTCTTTAAGAAACCTCAAAGGCTGACTCCCCACTTTATTTCGTGATTGTTTGCCCACAGGGTTCAGCCTGGGAGCAAATACTGAGGCTGCGAGCGTGAATGTAGAGAGGCCCCGCCGTGGCTGCCCTGTGGAACCCGGGCCACTCCGCCTGGTTGGCCAGAGCGATGCTCAGAGCACTGGGTGCTCCTCTGGGGCCTGAGAGAACAGGGGCCATCGCTGGGGCAGCCTGCTCCTGCCCAGGGGCTCCCACCTGGGGGCTGTCTTCCGGGACTTCTGATCTGCTCACATGGCACTCGCTCCGATTTCCAATGCCACGGCTTGCGGCTGCTTCTTGTTAAGTTCGTTCCTGCCATCTCAGAGACGTTTTAGTAGAGAGAGCAGTTAAACACTTTATTATTATTATTATTATTATGTTACGTTAATCACCATACATTACATCATTACTTTTTGATGTAGTGTTCCATGATTCATTGTTTGTGCATAACACCCAGTGCTCCACACAGAACGTGCCCTCCTTAATACCCATCACCGGGCTAACCCATCCCCCCAACCTCCCCCCCTCTGAATGAACCACATGGAATTGCATTTTATGGAGTTTAAAAACCATCGAATATTGGCCATTTCACATGGCTCAATCTAACAAACCCTGAGTCCACGGGGCCTAAAATAAACCAGATAAACCAAGGAATACCTTCATAACTCTCTTTAAGGAAATAACACGAATCATCAACTTTTAAAAAAGGGTATCTTTTTTTTTTTTTTTTTTTAATTCATTCATTCTCCAATTCCAAGGCAGGGAACTTACAGTTCAGCTCTGCTGTGATATCAAACCACTGTGCTGGACACTTTCTCCTCTGTTATTTCACTTAATTCTGTAACAACGCTGTCAAGTAGACATCCTAACTGGCTTATGAAAGTAGAGTTGATATACAATATTATATTAGTTTTCAGGCGTACAACATAGTGATTTGACATTTATATATATATATATATGCGATACTCATCACGTAAGTGTAGTCACCATCTGTCACCAAAGTTCTTACAATATTATTGACTATATTCCCGATGCTGTTGTTTTTTTCATCTCCGTGACATACTTATTTTATAACTGGCTGCTTGTACTTCTTGATCCCCTTCATCTATTTTGCCCATCCCCCACTCCCCTCCCCTCTGACGACCACCAGTGTATTCTTACTAGTGGTTATTTCTACCACTTTTTGTATCTCCTATCTTCCTCTTAATATTTTCTGTTACGTGGGAAACCATATTTGAGTAGACGCCCTCCTCTCACAAAGGGGACAGGTGGTAAACATTCTGTGTCTCTTAAAAACAGGTTGAGTGTCACACACACCACCTCAAGGGACAGCAAAATAGGGGACCTGGCTCTACACTGTGGTGACTGGGTCATTTAACGCCAACCTTTAATACTCTTTAGGTATAAGCTCCATGTCACTAAAACTGTAACAGAGATCATCCCTTTTTACGGAAGAAACTATTGTAAAGAAATTAAAGACCTTGCCAGAAGCCGCTGGGGTTTTAACACCAATGTTTTCAATACAGCAGGACTTTTTCAAGTGCTCACAACATGCTGCCCATTGTTATCCAAAATAGCCGGTATTGCTAAAAAGATAGATGTAGCAAAATATTATCCTCCTAACAATCATCTAAACATTCAGAATGAAGTTAAATGCAGAAGGTCTCTCTCGACTTCCACCTGTCCTCTCACCCACAGCCTGGTAAAACTATCCCAGCCTCTTCTAATCATTCTTTTTAATGAGGTTCTTTTTTTTTCCCCTAGCTTTATTGATATACAGTTGACATATATCATTGTGTGAGTTTAAGATGTCCGACATAATGATTTGATATATGTATAGATTTCAAAGCGATTATCACCTTAGGGTTGTTTAACACATCTATCACCTCACCATTTTTATTTTATAGTTTTTATAGTTACCATTTTTATTTTTGTACTGAGACTCTATTCTCTTAGCGACTTTCAAATATATAATACAGTATCGTTAACTACAGTCACCATGGTGCATTATATCCCCAGAACTTAATCTTCTTACAACTAGAGGTCTGTACCTGCCTCCACACTCCACAGCCTGTTCCTGCCCCTGGCTACCACCAACTTGTTGTTTCTATGAGTTGGTTTTTTGTTTTTTAGTTTTTGTTTTTTTTTAGATTCCATACATAAGTGACATCTACAGTATTTTTCTTTCTTTGTCTGAGTTATTTTACTTAGCACAATGCCCTCAAGGTCCATCCATGTTGTCACAAATGGCAGGATTTCCTTTTTTTTAAATGACTGAGTAATGTTCCATTGTGTATGAATACCACATTTTTTTCTCCATTCATCCGTTGATGGACACTTGGGTTCTTTCTTTGTCTTGGCTATTGTAAATAATGCTGCAGTGGATATGGAGATGTAGATATCTCTTCAAGGGTTATTTCATTTTCTTTGGATATATGCCTAGAAGTGGAACTGGCAGATCATATGGCATTCCTATTTTTAGTTTTGTGAGGAGCCTCCATACTGGATTCCACAGTGGCTGCACCAATTTATAGTCTTACCTCTGATGAAACTATAGTATTAGCCTCTTGAGACAAGGAACAATGACTTGTGCCTAAGTTAGCTGGTAGGTTTATAGGGATTTGTTTTATTATGCTTCACAACTTACATATATGTTAAGTAAACACTTTTATTTATGTTAAATATTATAAAATAAATTACACAAAAAGGAAAATAATTGGAAGAAGATACGTCAAAATGTTTTTCTGTTATGGAACTAAATTAATATTCTTTATCTTTTTTGGTATTTTTTTCATTTTTTCTATAGATATGTCATGTTTCTATAATTAGAAAAAACATAAATGTTACTAAGGGTGAAACAAGACTTTTTGAATAAAATAATATTTTCAGCCTGCATCACCCCTAAAAGAATTAGTTCCATGTTTGTTCCAGATTTAGTAGATATTTCTGTAAAAGTAAGATTCTTTTTTTTTCTTTTTTTGTCCTGAGTTTGGCTTTTGTAAGTTTCTAATGGTTTTGCTACACTAACAAGTTATGAATAAGGGCTTTGTTCACCCCATGTAGGCCCCCTGGGTAAGCATCTTTCACGTAGCATTTTTTTGTTTGAGTTTAAGGGTACCTAATGTTTTCAAATGTTCTAGAATATTTTACCTGTCCTGCTTTTATGCCCTTGTAGGCCTTGGCTATGTTTATCTCAAGGAATGATAACCAGAGCTGCGCTGTTATTTATTTTAGGAGCTGGTGTTCCAAATATTGGACGTGGGGGGTTCATGCTGACACCATTTTTCCTAGTGCCCTTCCTGATGGTATCAACATTATGCTGTCCTTTTGGCCAGGGAAGCAACTGGACCAACAGACTTTCAAAAATTTGTTTCTCCTTTCATTGAAGATGAAGGCATGAACTTCAGAACTTCTCCTTCTCTGTTGCATCCATGAAAACGTGTTATATCCTACCACTAATGATGATAAAAACATGAACAGCAGGTGTTTTTATTGTACTTCAGGCTTTATATACTGCTTTTACCTATGTAATCTATCTTTGATATAGATTATATCTTAATGTTCACAACCCTCTGAGGTATGTAGTGGAAACATTATTTTTAAAGATTTATTTTTTCATTTTAGAGAGAGAGAGAGAGCAAGCACACATGAGCAGGGGAAGAGGCAGAGGGTGAGGGAAAGAATCTCAAGCAGACTCCACACTGAGCACGGAGCCTGATGTGGGGCTCAATCCCATGACCCTGGACCCTAAGATCATGACCCAAGCTGAAATCAAGAGTTGGACACTCAACCAACTGAGCCACCCAGGTGCCCCAGGGGAAGCATTATTACTATTACCATTTTTCAGATCAAGTAAGACTTAAGGAGCTTGAGTGATTTTCCTCTGCTGAAGTCAATGTCTTCCTTCTAGTTAGAATAACTGAAAATTATTACCATCTTTCTTTGATTGCTTAAAAAAATCTACTTGTGCAGGATTTTAAAAATGCCTGGATGGTATATGTAAACAGATGTAAATGGTACCCTACATATCTGCAAACATGAATGTATTTCCTTCTTACACAGTGCAGAAAGGATATGGATGTAGACTTAGCTGTGACTGTGTCCCATCTATGGCATGGGTGTTTTCTCTAAATGGAATTGTGGCTGTTGCCCAAATCATGATCATCTCCTCTTTAGAAAGCTGAAAGAATGTGGCCAAAGGGGGAAACTCATGATTTGTGTGTTTCTTTTGTGAACAAGCCTAACCATTGTATTTGGGTCTTAGGGCAGAGCTGGCCTTTAGTCAGCTCTGTGAAAGGCTGGATGCATAAAATGCTGATAAAGAAGATGACGAGAATTTTGGCTGAATGGGATGCAGCATGGAGGTTTCCTGTGGATCACGTGGCCAGCAAATCGTGGACTGTTTTACCATCCACTTCCTAGCAGCAGTTTAACTGCTTTCCTGTTTGTGATCCAGAGATTAACCCAGAACTTAGTTCAGACAAGAAGGGGTTCAACATGCAAACCTTTGATAACACAAGCAAAGTGTTTGCTGAACTTCTGTTTTTGGAAGTTTGGTTGTATTTGTTGAGGGATGTATTAACTCTTCGAATCCCATTACTCTATTCAGGTAGCTAAATGTGGATCATCCACTCCTTCAACTGTGAAAGTAGAAAACAAGGGGGCCAGATTCTCAGCTTTAGAGTTCAAAAGATATGGTCCAGCTGCCAATATAAAATATTTAGAATATCTGCAGAGTCAGATGTTTCCATCAAAGAAGACAAAAGTCTCCAGACTAGAGAGAGAGAGAGACAGAGCTGGAGAAGAGAGAAATACAGTTATGTGTTGCCATAGGTCTCAGTAGGGGCCCTATATCCTGCCCCAATCTTAGCCAAAACCTCAAAGGGGCAGGTAGAATTCTGCGATCCCCAAATGAGTTTGGAGATCTAAGAACAGAAAGTACTGTGTCTTACTTACTCGGAGGAGAAGGGTGTCCAGGAGAGCAGTAAGGCCCTTGAACAATCCCCAGCACACCCCCACACATACAATCTTGTACAGGAATAGAAGAGTGGACATGATCGTGGGGCATGTCCTGGCGGAGAGCACCCAAGGCAGCCCCAGTGGATTTCCCATAGTTCATGAGTGTCAAAAGTGTTAGAAGAGCTCTAAACACTTTTTGAGTTCTTTCAAGAGGATTGCCGATGTGGGAAGGGAGGCCAGGAGACCCAGGAGACACAATCAGAACCAGAATAGAGAGTAACCTAAAATAAATGAGTATAGGGAAAAAAAAGGGAGAGAGAGAGAGGTAAACCAAGAGACAGACTCAACTATGGAGAAGAAATGGATGGTGACCAGAGGGGAGGTGGGTAGGAAGATGGGGGAAATAGGTGATGGGGATTAAGGAGGGCACTTGTGATGAGCACTGGGTCATGTATGGAAGTGTTGAGTCACCGTATTGTACACCTGAAACTAAAATTACACTGTATGTTAATTAACTAGAATTTAAATAAAAACTTAAAAAAAAAAAGAACAGAGTGTAACCTCCCAGTCTTTTAAGAGGGTTGCTGATGGAAACATGGGCACTTCATGCTGGGACAGACGGATGCAGATGACTAGGGAGCAGCAGCCTGAGGTTACAGTAGTGGATTTTGATTGGCTACATTTAAACAATGCCACCCTCACCCTCAAGAACCATAGCTCAACACTGTGACCATGCATAAGTGTTTTACATTCCACATTGGTTTGGAGGTGGTCTAAAGTGACTGAGAAAACCCTATAGCAATTACGAGAAAAGCCAGAGTGATTTTTATAATCAGCAGGCCAGAGTTTCACAGCAGATACTATTTATTTTGGCTAACAAAAATAAAGGACCTTATTGCTTTCATATTCCCGAGTCAATGGCCCATGAAGTCTGTGCCTTCTGTGCCCCTCGAGAGCTCCCTATGAGACTGCAGTCACAGTGAAATGCAGTCGGCCATTTTGCCAAGACTGGACTTGGCCCCCATCTTCTCCCAAACACAGACCTCATCTAAGCCATCAGATGGCACACATAATCACTTTTCTAAGCCACTAAAAGTAATGAGTGCTTTTTTGTTAAGTTGGTATAAACATCATTTATTTTGTAATTCTTGAAAGAGAAAAGCTATTTGGATGTCAAGGCCAGTGATGACAAAGCGCTATGGAATGACCACAGAACTAAGGCCCCATTTTGCTACATGGCTACTGAAACACAGGCTCCTCCCCACCCTTTACTCTTAGAAGCTGGTTAGCTTCTCATGTGCAATCCATACAAATGGCACATAAAAACGGTAAAATCAGTTTAGAAAGTTTCCTAAAACATGGGATATGACCTACAACTGGGACAAAAATGGTAGAATATCCACTAAAAGTTCATCAGCATTTCAGTGAGCTGGTTTCTTTTTCCAAATGAAAAGTGTTCCAGAGGAAGAAATATGGGGTCAAGGTTTGATGTGGAGAATTCTATTGGATGTCTTAATATACCACTAAAAGATTTCCTAAAGGGTTAGGACAGAGCTTATAACATTTGCCTTCAGCTATGGAAGTCAGCAGTGCCCATCATAGGGCATATTTTACCACAACACAGTATTTGAGGAGAGATAAACCACTAGGAATGACAACTGTGTCCAGGAATTTGTGAGGTGTGGCATTAGCAAGGGGTTCTGCAGCTCCAGGATTTTAGTTCCTCCATCATAAGAGGCATCCATGAGACCTGAGGTCTGCCTCAGCTAAAACAGGAAGAAGGTGTTTAAATTCCAATCTCGTCACAAACTGTCCTTGTCTCAGATCTTATGATCTACCCACAGTCTTTCCCTCAAAATGCTGCTTTGGGGAACACTTTAAACATGAAAGGCTGCTTGTGTTTGAAAGGAGCCATCCCATACTCTCATAAATAATTTAAACTGCAGTCACACTTTTGCAGTGCTCAAGCATGGAAGTTGAAATTGCATTGAAAACTCTCTGGACTGTGTTAAGTCGTCCCTCGGCTATGCATCAGCGACAATTTATTTCATCTTGATGGAGCCTTGGCTTCCCAGATGAGTTGAACAGGAGCCATGAGTGTGGGCATCATTTTGTGAGCAAGGCCGGAAGCTGGTTGAAAGATTCAGAGGCAGGGAGTAGCAGCCTCCAGCAAACACCTGGGTGGGCTTCCTCTGAAACTCGATGGGAGTTTCATTAAGTTCTTGGGCAGATACCATCAGTACTGTTGGGCCCTTTTGTGGAATGGTGGCTGAGAATGTGAGGCTCAGCCTGGAAGGTCAGGAGGAAACACAGCTTTATTCTGCCAAAAAATAATTTAGAATATGGTGGTTGGGGAAAACAGATCAGGAAAACTGTCCTGTTGAATAGACTTTCTGTTCTCAAGTCTCCTATTGTTTCATTTGTAGAACATGTTTCCTTTCTCTTTGTATATCCATCACTGTTCTTACCTCAAATGGGCTCAGATTTCCACATGGTGACTTACCTAGATCTGGTTAATTTTTCTCTTATGAAGCCCAGGGATCTGACTAAAATACCAACCTTGGTGTTGGTGTACAATATTCTCCCACAGGAGGAGAAATGGCTATTTCCTCAAGGGGATGGCTGTAGGAGGTAATATCCCACCTGGGACATTTGTGAGTGTGAAAGGAGGCATTGATAATTCTGCTGGGAGGACTGGTACCTACTGGGACTGTACTGGGCAAATGCAGATGTGTGGTCACCCTACCTACGGATCACAAAGAACAGTTAACAAAATCACTTTCCCCAAATAGATAATGACTTTTGTGTCCAGAAATGCTCATTTACTTCATTTTTTCTTTTTTACTAGAAAGTAGATTTTAATTTTATTTCCTATTTTATTGTCCGTAGGGAAGGAACAATCCCTGTACTCTTTTTTTTTTCCACCTATTTTTTATTTATGCCAGAGGGAGGCATAGATGGGGCCTCATATACTCCTCCCATCCCCCCTTCCCATGTCATGAATAAGGAATTTAAAATGAGGAGTAACATATTCTCTGAGACAAGATGCTAAAGGAAGCTATAGCACCTAGGTAATGAGGATGTCACAAGGGCTGACGTAGATAAACTTGATTCACATTAGGTGATCAATGAAAGAACATCTTCCTAGAAGTGACTTAGCTCTATCAGAAGACTAACTTGGGGGCTGGGGTCTTAGAAGTCACAACGAATTTCCCTGACTGTAAAAAAAAAAAAAAAAAAAAGAGTTACTTCACAATCTTCAGGCTTCCCATTGTGCATTTCCATCTATTCCCTTTTCTTTGCACAAAACATGTCATTTAAGTCACCCATCGTGAAAGGTGGACATGTATCTTAGTTCTCAAGGACTCCAGAGACAGGACCCTCCTTACGGTCTTTGGAGTGTTTTAACTTTATATTTTGGTATAATTTCAAGATTTATAGAAAAATTGCAAGAATAGAATAGTACAAGGTACCCCCATATACTCTTCATCCAGATTCCTCAACTGTTAACATTTTATCCCATTTGTTTTATCCTTAATCCCTCCCATCCTACATCACACACACACACACACACACACACACACACACACACACACACAAAACTTTTCTTCTGAATCATTTGGAAAAATGCTGCAGATAAAATGCCCTTTGTTTTTAAAAGTTTTATGTATGTTTACTAAAACCAGAACATTTGCTTACATAGCCACCGTAGTTATCAAAATCACAAATTAACAACAATACAATAATCTACCAACCACTTTCAATTCTTGCCAACTGTTTCATTAATGTCCTTTACAGTAAGAGAAAATCCCACATCATGTGTTGAACTCAGTTATCATGTCTCTTTAGTCTTCTTTGTTCTAGAACATTCCTCCGCTTTTGAAATTGACATTTTTGAAGTGTTCAAACCAGGTATTTTCTAGAATATCCCTCAGTTTGGGTTTGTCTGCTGTTTCCTCATGATTTGGCTCAGGTCATACATCTCTGGAAGGCTGTTGCAAGTGTTTTAAAGTGTCCTGTACTGGATGCTTATTTTTTAATGGTCATCTCATCCCTAAAGCTGCTGGTTCATCTTCTACTCAGCAACTGTCCACACTGGTCCAATATAGCCAGTGACTCTCAACCTAGACCACACCAGACCATATTAACCAGAATCTCCTGGATTGAAACTGAAACATGGTATTTAAAAAGCTTCCCAGGTGATTTTAATGCGCAGCCAGGGATTCCCTCCCTCCCTTGCCTCCCACCTTTGAACAGGTGTTAAGTTTTCTTGGCAAATGTGAGAACTCACATCATTGGAAGATCTTTCCATTCAACCCATCTTACATTAAACTTGATTAATAAAAGCCAAAGTCTTGCTTGCTGACAAGGAGATTTGTTGGTTCTCACTGTGCCCTACCACTTGATAGCTGGAATTCTATATTATCTAATAAACGTGTGTGGGTACTTTATATCATCAGACGACACCAATAGAGTGCCCAATCATCTCCTTTGGAGATGCACAAGCAGAATGGTCTTGTTCTAGAGCAAGAGCTTTCTCAAACTTGGCACTATCATCTGGGCACATTTGCAGGCAGATAATTTTTTATTGTGTGGGGCTGTCTTGTGCATTGTAGGATGTTTAGTGCCAGTCCTGGCTTTGATCCAATAAATGCAAGTAGCATCCCCTAATTGTGACAAGAAAAATTATCTCCAGACATTGTCAAATGTCCCCTGGGGAGGTGGGACTTACCCCCTGTTGAGAACCACTGCTCTAGACTTGCCTCTAGGCCTTTGATCAAACTACTCTTCACATCCATCTCCACCTGTCTAAATTCCACTTGTCTTCTAAGACTAGCTGGATCAGGGTCAGTATAATGTATACGTGGTTATAAACCGTGGCTTAGTTATCAGACTGTACTGGGTTCAATGTTTTGCTCTGCCACTTTCTGTAGGAGAGCCTTGCTCAAGGAACTCAGCCTTTGTAGTTCTCAGTCTTCTCGTCTGCAAAATGGGAATCATAATAGCTCCTTCATAGAGTTGTTGGGAGAATTCAACAAGATAGCATACAAAATGTATCCAGTCAATAACATCTGCTCAAAAAAGGATTTCTTAATGACATAGTTCCTGTAAAGTGATGAGAATAGTGCCTGGCACATGATAAGATCTCAGTAGATATTAGCAGTCATTGTCATCATCCTCACTGATGAAGAAATTCTGGCACCGAGGGATCAAAAGTCTTGGTCAAGGTCGAATAGCTGCTACATGGCAGAACTAGGAGCAGAGCCCATGCCTTAACACTCCCAGCAAAATGTTCTTTACCCCACTCCAAGCTTTAAAAGATCAATGACAATTCCAGGAAAGATGAAGCTATTGGCCAGATGAGCTCTGCGCAGAGCTGTAATAACCACAACTTGGCAATGCAGGTGAGGTGATTAAGCCTTCTGAATTAGAAAAGTGGGAACAATGCTGTTCAAGGGAGCACTTAAAGGCACAGAATCTCTTAAGTACCATCCTCCGAAAATAATTTTTTAAAAAGGGAACAGAAAAGTATTAGGAATACTTTAATCTCTTCAAGCGAAGAACTGGCATACCAGACCTGGGCCTTTGTAAGATGTCAACCCTTAATTGTTAAAAGAACCTCTGTCTATGAAAACAGGCAGATGAACATAGTGGATATGACTACTGTGGGCTAAAAAAACTATACCAAAGAGCAGGCATTGCCAGGCACACAATATTATAAGGTAAAGAACTAAGGGATCTTGCTCTCCCTACAGAGCTGAATTTAAGTGGGATTCTATCCGTTCTTATGAAGCCTTGGAGAATTACTTCCACTGCCAAGAGGCTGTAGCTTCTTATGAAGTAATAGGCCAGAGTAGTTCATTCATCATATCCTGCGGGTTGGCAGCCTTTGTCATCCTATTCAGTAAAGAAGTTGGGTATTAATTATACTGAAGGACTCTTGGTAAAGTAGTTAGCAAGCTGGAGGTACCTTGGTGGGGTGTGTGGGCACACAAGCATCTATACACGTGGTGTGGTATCTGTGTGTGTGTGTGTGTGTGTGTGTGTGTGTGTGTGTGTGTGTGTGT
>NW_027397084.1:4828770-4975658 GCF_003265705.2 Callorhinus ursinus
TGTGTGTGTGTGTGTGTGTGTGTGTGTGTGTGTGTGTGTGTGTGTGTGTGTGTGGCTTTTTTATCCAGGAATGGAACTGTCATCTTTTCCTTATGATCGGTCCCTTTTCAAGGTCAATATTAAAGCGATGTATCAATGATCCGGTTCTAGAGCAGACATCAGCCACATCCCTAATGGCGGAGGCCCATGCCCTGCTAGGCTCTTTTGTTCCTGGTTGTTTGGGAGGGTCCTGGGGGGAAGGGTCAGGCAGCTCGGGGGGGGGGTGCGGATAAGAGGGGGAAAGAGGAGTGCTCAGGACTCTGGGCAGCAGCTGGTTAGGAATAGTGGTAGGGAGTTAGCTTGATATTTTATAAGCATTGGTTCACATCTGGCTCTCAAGGGAAGAGTTTTTCAAACTTGTGTGCACAGCTGCTCTGTGCATGAGAATCCCTCGGTTTGCTTGTCTCAATTACACATTCCTGGAGTGGCTGTCTGGGAATGTGTGTTTTAAACAAGCTTCCCAGGTGATGCTTGAGGAGCTACAGTTTTGATCTATTCCTCAAAAGTGTATTAAAAAAACAGGAAGATGCCAATGGTTCAGAAAGATGGCATTTCTCTATACCAAGTGAAAAGGAAGATCTGAATCACCCCAGATGTGATGTAATAGCATTCATACGCTTTCAATTAGCACGTGCTCCAAAAGGTGCTCAAGGGAGAGAACTAAGCTCAACCTTTTCCCCCTCATTTTTCTTTGTTTATTCTTATTGGTGACTTAATTTATTAATAGTCAGAGATAGTACGTATTAGCACTTACGATACATGAGTGATCCTTCCAAAGACACAATAAGGCATTAGTATTTCTTATTTTATCAAAAGACTTGTAAGTATTACTGCCTCCACTTTACAGATAAGGAGACCAAGGCTCAGAGACGTTAAGTAACTAATTCGACCATGGTTTCAGAGTGAATAAGCAACTGCATTTCCCCAGAGCCTACATTATTAACCACTCTATTAATCTGCCTCCCATTATCACCTTAAACGATATCTTTCTTTCAATGACTAACCAATATACTGGAAGCACCATGAGGCCCAGAACCCCTTCCATCTTGTTTATTTCCATTTTCCCAAGGTCTAGCAGAATCCTGAGCTGCCCAATTGTTTTTTTTTTCTAATTGCATAAAATAGAAAGTTTCAAGATGTGTGTTTTAGAACAAATAATTCACATTTTCCCTAGTGATTTGAATATGCTTATCAAAAAGAAACCACTCAAATAGCCAACATGCAATTAGGTCACTGCTCTATTCTTGCGGTTACTGATAACTCAAATATAGGTCATCCGATGTGTTAAGAGAAAATGATGCGATCTTAATCCTTAAATTCCTCTGTAAAGAAGCCCTCTCTCTATCTTCATCTATTGAAAATGCTTGTATTCACTTTCTAAATTGCACCATGAAACCAAAGCCTGCTTTGTGGACCACTGAACTAGAACCTGGGAAGAACCATCCATCTTTATGATGCAATGAGGGCGCCATAGTAATCTCGCACTGGGAGTTATTAATGGGCCAAAGCCTCAGATCAATTTGGCAGAGAATGGCTTTGAGCCTCTTCCCAGCCTTCAAATACAAATAGAGCATCACACCCTTTCCCAAAAGCCAATTTCAGGGGTAAAGGCAGAATCCTGGCTCCAAGTCAGGCCTCTCTTTTCCTCTAAATATTAAACGTATAAAATAAAACCTCAGGTTTTTAGGGTTAGAAAGAACTTCAGGATAGCATCCAAAACCCCTGGTTTTCTGATTCCCCTCCCAAGATGCATGTGTGGTCTTAATCAAAACTACTTTGTTTCTTTGTCCTCAATACTCGCCTACCTTGATGGTGGGTTGCCATCAACATAACAGTTTGGATATAGTTCCTGTAGGTCCAGTTAACTGAGAGATAGAATCCTTTTCCATTTGCTTATATTGTTTTTTTATTATCATTATCATCATGTTCAGTTAGCTGCTTATACTGTTTTAAGAGAATTCCTGACTACTGTAATTAAATATAAATATTACAAAATCATCACATGGATTTCAAGTGGAGAAAAAAGAGGTGGGCCTTCCTTTGGCAGAAATAACATGGTAAGTACTGACCCAGGACCTACTGTGTGCTGGGTTTCCTTCATACTCCACAAACCTTCCTAAAGACTTAGACACTGAATCCAGAGTGGAGCTGGTCACATTGCAGGTGCCAAGTGATTAAGAAAAAAAAAAAAAAAGGAAATAAGTGTTCTATGTATTTTTGAAATAATGCTCTGGTAAACTTGGTTATAACATCAAGCTCCTTCAGAGAATACTTTATTGTTTTTTTATACAACTGAAGGAGAGTTTGAACTACATGTAGCTTTAAAGGATAAAGGGACTGAGTTAAAATGAAGAGGAGCAGTGAATTTGTCCCTTCTCCTTGCAAGAACGGTGGTGAAGGGTTAAGAACTCTAAATACCAAAAAGAAGGGAGCACTTCTTAATCTCCTCCTGAGTTTCTGCCAACATAATTGGAAACAAAAAGGAGAGTCCAGGAGACAACCATTAAAAGATATTAGTATATGGATGCTGGATAGTGGCAGTGCCCATGGTGGTGGTGGGAGGGATGATAATCAGCTGTCCTCTGTGTAGGAAGGTCTGGGACCTGAAGTAGCCACAGCTGCATTTGGAAGGAGTTGATCATAAACCTTTTGATCATGGGTGGCCTCAGGAAGACGTTACCTCTAAAATCCAGAGGACTCTAGATCCCAACCTAGAATCCTCTAGGCTGAGGTAAAAGAAGTACTTGACTAAAGCTTGGGGCTAGGAAGAAGGAAGGCAAGATTAACCGAGTTGCCCCTTTATAAACTGTTGAGTGCAAAAGAAATGTCTATTATTTATTTATAATCAGTGTCGGAATATTTAGTTGAAAGGGAGTGAGTGGTCTGTAAACATGGACTTCAAAATTGGTAAAGGGAAGAAAAATAGTTAATTTTAATAAAATTCAATAGGCCAGAGCCCATAGGTAAGTGCCATACCAGACACCTGGGTACCTGAGGCACTGACATTTGAGTTTTGATGATTCCTGAATGGACATGAAGCTCTAGGACATGGAGCAATTACAACTAGTGGAATCAGATTTTATACCACATAGTTAGTATTTGATTATATGCAATTTTATCATGTCTATTCACTTATCAATATGTGTTTGCCTTGCTTTCCTTAATATTTATGGGTTCTCTAATAGAGACCAGCTCTTAATTTCTTTACCTTCACCTGAACATACACAGACACACATAACCTGGAACCTTACTGAACCCCGTGCTCTGTGTGTGAGAAATTATCCACAACAACATGTAATATATTTAATAAAATGTATATTTAACTATATTAAACAGATAATAAGCTCCATCACATTTCCAGGGATGGAGTCTGGGGCTCTACATTTTACATAATCACTCTAAGTGACCTGAGGCAGTGGTCCAAGATCACACTTTGGGAAACACTGGGAGAGTGGGAGGTCTTACCTTTATTTACCAGATAAATATATTCCTGAGCATTCTTTATAGTCAAGAATCTCAGGAAGAGTGCAGTCAAACCCTCTGCCCCTCAGTGTCCCTTTCTGTGCCTTCCATTCTCAAGTGGCAGCAACAGGGAGCTGGGGCAGGGAGAAAGTACACAGCCCACAAAACACTGTATGAAGAAACAACACAAAACAGTCAACTAAATGAAACAGCTAATAGAAATAAGCAAATATGGCAGTGACTTTTGGAGGGTCAGCCAGCTTTCTTAGCACTGAAGCTTCATCTCTGATGAGGAATTCCTCCCATTCAGAAATCTAAGGCTCTAGCAGGGAGAAAGGGAGTAGCAGAATGAGGAGGGGGAGCTTCCTGGATCTGGTATGTAACCTCCAGTGGCTGCACCCACTGCCCACCTGTAAGGCAGGTCCTGAGTTCACCAACCTTGTATACCCCTGTAACTCTGGGAAAATAGAGGCTGATTAGAGGATTTTAACACTGGATGACTAGGCTACTAATGCTGAGGCCCTGGGAACATGGCTATTCATCTAGAGACTACATTTCCCAACCTCCTTTGTAGCTAAGTAAGGCCATAAGCTAAGTTTGAGCCACTGGAATATAAGTGGAAGTGATGCATGCACCTTCTCAGTCTAACTTTTAAAGAAACCTGGTTGTCCCTATTCCACATTTTTCTTTTGTCTAGGCTGAGAAATGGAGAAAACTGGAGCACTCAGCCACCTTGCACCCAGCGGTGGAGCCATGCAGGCAACATGGCAAGGCGTGCTGCCAGGATCCCTGGATGACACGGTGGAGCAGAGTTACTGACCCACCATGCACTACCGACTACTCCCAAACTGTTAGGCAAAGAAATACATTTCCCTCTAATGTAAGGCACTACATCTTTAGTTCTCTTTCTATGGTGCTTTAATAATAGAGAATTAATAGAGAATTCTATCCATCTAGCATGCTTGGAATATGCTGGAAAAACACAGAAAATCATGACAAGTCAGTGCTGAGATGTCAAATTATGAGAAAGAGAAACAAACAGCTAGATGAATGGGGGTGAAGCTTAAAGGAGGCCACTTTATCTGTTCTTGGTTTATTGCTCTGTTCAGTGACAAATGAAACTCGGCATCGCTAGAACTTCATTTGAACTCCTTCCCCCCTTCACTGTTAAGTCATGTCATCCTTCCATTTTCTGTGAACTATTGTTCCACAACAGTTTTAAGGATCAGTAAATTGTGTTCTCCAATAATTTTTGTCTTTAAAAAAAAAGAGGGGGGAATATCTATCTCACAAATCAAGGAAAAGCGTAGAGGGAAATGAATACTGCACTGTCAAGTTCGTAGGCTCTAGTCAAAGATATATGCCTAAACACAGGAAGATGGAAGCTTGAAGGAAAGAATTATATCTCCTCCAGTCAGCATTAGTCTGAGGAAACAGAGTAGCAAGATCATGATGATAGGGTTGAAGTAAAATTACTTAGAGGAAATTTTAAAATTTCAGGGTAGGATTTGGAATCCTTATTAAAACTCATGGGGAATAGTAAAATTGATATTACGCCATTTCCTCATAATTCCTGACCTAATAAACTAAGAATAAGCCTAACTAGGGCCCAATTACATCCACTCCAGCACCTAACAGATAAGTTGAAGTTCCAAGAGCCGGAGTTCGGGTCCAGGGGACGTGAAAGGCAGCTCCCTAAGGTCTAGGAAAGGGTAGAAGAGGACAAGAGAGGCTTCAATCATGAAATAAGAAGGAAGAAATGTAATCAGGGTGTTTCTTAGAGGTCTTTTATTAACATCTTAAAAATTTACCAAGAGAGCTGAATCCAGCTGAACTGAAAGACATTCAGTATAATTAACCAGTGTTTTCACTGCTGTTATTCTGGCTTTTTAAACAAAAGCAAGTAGGGTGGGAAACCAGGAAGGAAAATGAGAAGGAATGAGCGAGTCTTCCTGATGCTGAGTAACAAGTGGTTCGCAGTGAGGCCGCTCTGGAGTGCCACAGGGCCAACACAAAGCTGGTGGGTGGGGTCAGGTGCCGTCCCCTTCTGGGGTCTCCCCACCCCCTCTCCCCAGGCACTGCAGCGCTTTGATTAAAAGCTCAGAGTTGAGGGTGCTTTAGGAAGGAAAGAGAATGATAGCTGGTGTCTTTTTCTTGATAACTAAAAAAAGAATTTTGCACACATACTCACCTTAAATTCTATCCCCCCCCCCATAGACAAGGTCACCTTCATCTAGAAGAAGACATTCCATTTCACAACCACACATGTTTTGCAATTCTGTAGCCTTATTTTGTGAGGACTCCTTTCATCAATGACTTTCAAGGATATATCTGTCCCGGAAATGCAGTTTTGCTGTGTTGGATGCATGCCTAACAAGGAACCTTTATTGTATGGTGGCAGCACACACACTTTTCCACTAGGAACCACTGGCCGGTAAGGGAGGGATTTGAAGTGATGAATGGTTGTTTCAAGTATAAGTGAGCAGACAGTATTCAGCAAAAAGCACAAATAGCTTGGATCTTTCTGGTTGCTTATGGATGCCTAAAATTTCTTACACTCCAAAACTGGAATTAAAAGGTTGAAAATGCAAATACCTCCCAAAATTGCTCCATCCACAAACTTATTACACTGAATTGTGATTAGTCAGTCAGGCAAATCATATAATGCCCATTTAAGTTCTTTCCTGTTCCATAGAGAGGAGCAGATAAAATGGCAGCTCTCAGAAAGCTATTATGAAGGCTACAGACATTGACAAACTTGGCTGACTCCATACTTGAGAGGTTGGTTGGTGTCCAAATCATTAAGCAAACCAATCAACTAAATTATAGGCATGCAATTATTATTTCAATTTTCTCCAAGACAAATGTGTTTCAAAAGTGCATCTTGGAGGGTCAGCTGGCTGGCTTAGTTGGTAGAGCATGAGACTCTTGATCTCATGGTCATGAGTTTGAGCCCCATGTTGGGCGTAGAACCTCCTTAAAAAAAAGTGAATCATGGCTTTCTATTATAATTAATTGATTTGGGATGTTCTTATTATGCTCTCTGTTTGACAAATCCTTGGGAAAGACTTTTTAATTTTGTTTTGTTCTAATTGTACAACAAGATTTTGTCAGTTTCCCTTTTTAAAGTTTTAATTATTTTTTATTTTAGTAATTTAATTGAAACTCAAATGGCCTGCCAAAATGATACAGATGTATTCTTAGACAATAGAGTGCTATAGCCTGAATATTTGTGTCCTCCTATCCCAAAATTCATATGTTAAAAATCTAATAGCCAAGTGATGATATTAGGAAGTGGGGCCTTTGGGAGGTGCTTAGTCATTAGGGTGGAACCCTCATGAGCGAGACTAGTGCCCTTAAAAAGGAGACTCCATAGAGCTCCCTAGTGTCTTTCTGCCAAATGAAGTTATTGAGAGAAGATGGCTGTCTCTCAAAAAGCTGGTTTTCACTATGTACATGATCGTGGACTTCCCAGCCTCCAGAACTATGAGAAATAAATATTTGTTGTTAATAAGTAGCCCAATTTATGGTATTTTGTTATAAGAGCCTGAATGGACTAAGGCAATTAGTAAGTTTATCTTTTCCAAATGAACATGTTTTCTAATCAACAAGGAAATGTGAGATATATTTTCTATCCATCCATTTATCATCCTGCCCTCCTGCCCTTCTCTATGTTCTTCACATCTCACTGTGTTCTCCTTAGAATTAAGTTGAGCAATAAAATACTATGATAACTAAGCTCATGAATTTCTAATTCTTTGTGCTTAAAAGTAAATGAATTCTGGAGATAATCAAATCCATGCTAAAGAATTCTTTTTCAACTACTTCATGATAAAGTATGGACACTACATGTATGGTAGTCAAATCCTATACATAGGGGCTTTAATAAATAAGCAAAATACTAGAGCACTACCTATTTGGACAGATGAAGAGTCAGAATATATTACTATAATATTCAGATAGGGCATTCAAATTGGGATAAAATTCCCAGGGCAAAATAGCCCACATTTATTTTAATTTTTTATTAGATTTTATTAATTTATTTATTTTAGAGAGTGAGCATGAGCAGAGGGAGGGGCAGAGGGAGAGTAGAGAGAGAATCCCAAGCAGACTCCATGTTTAGTGCAGAGCCCAACACAGGGCTCGAACTCAGGATCCTGAGATCATGACCTTAACCGCCTGAGCCACTCAGGCACCTCCAATATAGCCCTTTTTAGGTACAGAATCTCAGCTTCATTCATTCTTCCCTCTGTTTCTTCAATCTTTATTGTGTATCTACTATCTGCTAGCTATTGTTAGGCCCTGGGAAAGCAGAAACAAGACTTGTCCTCTCTGTGACTAGGAAAAAATATACAGTGTGGTGAGGGCTATGAAAGAGGCTTGCCCAGATGCTCTAAGAGCTCTGAGTAGAGAGACACATAATGCAGACCAAGAGCCACAAGGAGTTCCCACCTAAGAGAGGTATGTCCTGAGTGAGTCTGAAGGTGACTGGCAGTTTGGTAGGCAAAACAGGGGACAGGTGCAAAATGGTGATTGGGGCAGGAAAAGAGAGCATGTTGCACAGAAATGAGGCATATAGAGCAAATACATTATTCTGAGAACTGGAAATAGTTCAGAATAGCCTGTGGTGTATTTGTGTGCATCTTGGCACAGCAAGGGCAGATGGTCAAGGGCAAAATAATAGAGGGCACTGTGTGCCAAATGAGCAGATTTCCACTTTACTCGGAGAGTATAGGGAAAACAAAGGATTTGAATTTCAGAATGATTGCTCACTCATACAAAGTAATAATAATACCTTAATATAAAAAACTGAAAACATAAATAGGCAATATAGCTAATAAACATATGAAAACACGTCCGACTTCATTTAGAAAGTGCCAAGGTTTCATTTGTCGATTACTGAATCAGAAAAATACACTCCTTAGATGTGAACATTCAATTCTGACAAGTGTGAGTGAGACATTCAGTCTCAAACATTACAGAGGGAATAATTTGTTACTTTCTTCCTGTGAAGCAACTGAGTAAAATATATTGAAAACCTCAAAAATACTCATTTTTTTAACCCAATAATTCCCCTTCTAGCAACTGCTCCCAAGGAAATGAGAGGTAAGAGTTAAAGACCCAAGCAGAAAGTTGTTCACTTATTGTTAATTAATAAAAAAATAGATGCAATCCACATGCTCCACAATAGAGGAGCCATTAAATTATGGTTTATTTGTTTTATTTTCTAGACTATGAAGTAGTCATTAATACAATATTTTTAAATAATTTCTAACGATATGGGATAATGCATTATGTGTTATGGGAAGATATCAAGCAATAAAACGATATATGGAGCATGATCCCAGTGGTGATTAGAAAAAACTATGCATTCATTTTTTTTAAGCTGGAATGAAATGCATCTCTATGTTTATAATGGTTATATCTGAGCTTTAAGATAATGAAAAGCTTTCATTTTCTTTGTTATATTTACAAGCCATTTCCCAAGGTTTAAGAAAAATAGTATGAGCACATACCATTTTTATATTTTCAATTATTTCTAAAAAGGGCAATATTAATTTACCTGTGATGTGTAGGCTGAACTGGAGGGTGACAGAGAATTGAGACAGGAAGCCCACACTCAGGGGCCGCTGTAGTAATCCGAAAGGGAAAAAGTAGGGGCCCGGGCCAACGTGGTAGCAGGAGGATAGAGAAGAAAAGAAAGGCTCAAAGAACATTAAGGAGGAAAAGTCCTCAGAAGAGTCCATATGGCTTGGGACAGGGCCACAAGAGGAAGGAGGACCTGGGTGGCTCTCAGATTCCTGGTGATCGTAAGGAGCATCAGATTTGCAGGAATAAAGAAATGAAACACTCCACTTTGGACATGTTTTGTTAGCTGTGCCTTTGGACTATCCATGTGGAGATGTCCAACGAAAAGTTCCCTTTACAGATTGGGGCCTCAGGTGACAGACTGGGTCTGAGAGACAGACATGAAAGTCATCAGGACATATGTAAAACCTGACTCAGAATTTGGGATGCATAACATAGAGATGAACTGCAGGCCAAAGACAGAACCTGGGAAGACTAACATTGATGTGAAGGATGGAAGAAGATCAGAATGAAGATGAAAAGTAGCTGGAGAAGAGATGAAAAGCATAAAAGAAGAGCCCGATAGGAGCCCATGAAGAAATTCATGCCAGGAAGTGGGGAGGGGTGACCTGTGTGAAAGGCAGAGGGAAGGGACAAGGTCAAGACTGAGAAGTGTCCATCAGACCGGGCAGTAAGCAAAGGCAGTTTCCATAGGCAGAGGATGAAGGCACGACTTCAGTGAACTGAAGAGAGACAGAAAGCATGGGAAAACAGTCTGCTATTTAAAAGACCCTGAACAGCAAAGAGAAGGGAAAAAGATGGGAAGTGGCTGGAGGGAGCATGGCTTCAAGACTGCAGCCATTTTTAACACAGAGGACACCTGGGCACAAGTTTGTAGCTGGACAGAAAGGAGCCAGGGAAGAGGGGGCATTTGAAAATTCAGGGCTACCAAGGATAGTGACAGATCTGAGAGGGCAGCAGCAGAAGACAGGGTCTAGAACCAAGTGATATCTTGGGCTAAAGAAGAAATACTTCTTCCAGTAAAATAGGAAGGGAGGGAAGAAGGAAGAGGCAAACTTAATCAAAAGCACTACTCTGGCTATAGGGCCAACTCTTGCGCAATGGTTAAGAATGCCCTAGAGTCAGACTGTCTGGGTTTGTACTCCATTTGGGGAGGTGGGAGCCCTAGAGGAGGACGGGGTTGTTTTGCTAACACTTACTGTGCACCTACTATATAGTAGTTATTGTTCTAAGATGCAATCTCATAAAGTAAGTCCTGTTATTATTTCCGCTTTTGCTTATTGGCTTCAAAGATTTGCATAAGATCATGAGGCTAAGAAGCAGGGCGCTGGGATGACTCAGTGCTAAGCACATGGGCTCTGGAGCTAAACTACCTGGGTGCAAATTCTGCTTCTATCACACTGAGCCACTCTGGGTCTGTTTTCTCATCGGTGAAAAAATAAGTATGATATTGAATTGTCCTCTTGTCATGAGGATTATAAATGAGCCAATACATATAGAGTAGTAGAGAGTAAGCCCTCATTATTATTGCAGTGTTGTTTCTAATAGTGAGATACTGAAAGCCCCCTAAATGTGTAATAGGATAGGACTGTTTAAATGAATTACACAAGGATAATAGCAAAGTCTTCCCCAAAATTTAAAAATCAGGATAGCTTTTTAAGGATGAAATTGGGGAAAGTCACCTATTAACCAAGCAATAAGACATATAATTGAAAAGTACCCTAATCTGGAGCCCTGGGCATAACCTTGAGCATATCCGAAGCCGTTGGTTTCAAAATGAGGTTGGATATCATGCCCGGCCAGAATTGGCCAAGGTTTGCTGGGCCCTCTCTGTACTCTGTAGAGGCTGGGGTCTCCAGCAGATCCACCTCAAATCCAGAAGGAGATATATAACAGTTGATGGGTTGAATTGTGTCTCCCCCAAAAATATATGTTGGCGTTCTAACTCCCAGCACCTCAGAATGTGACCTTATCTGGAAGATACAATTTGTTAGAGAGACAATCAAGTTGAAACAAGGTCATTAGGGGAGGCCTGAACCCAATGTGACTGGTGTCCTTATAAGAAGGGGAAATTGAGAGACACTCACACAGACACACTTCATGCCATGTGAAAATGAAGGCAGAGATTGGGGTGACACTTCTTCAAGCCAAGGAATGCTGAAGATTGCCAGCAAATTGCCAGTAGCTCAGCTGGATTCATGGCGTAGATTCTCTCTCACAACACTCAGAAGGAACCATCCCTGCCAACACCTTGATCTCAGACTTCTAGCCTCCAGAACTGTAACACAATGCATTTCTGTGTTTTAAGTCACCCAGTTATGGTACATTTTAATGGTGGCCCTAGCAAACTAGTACAATAGCCATAATGCTAAGCCATTAAACACACAACCCTTGTTCTGGTTCTATGATCATCAAGCAATCTTGGGATTATCTTTGGCCTGCCACATTGATCTCCCTACACGGAGAGCTAGTCAGAGCATGTGAATACCCAGTTACTTTTGTGGTTCTATTCCTCAGTGCATATTAATGAAGTGGCCTGGTTTATACATCAGTCTCTTATGAGTTTGCACGTGGTCCAAAGAGATTGAGCCACTCTTGGAATGTTGACAATACCAGCTTTCTGGGTCACAAAAATGGAGGGTTATTTGCTGGATGTAATAAAGACTCCCACAAACACAAGATCATCTGGGGACACCACCTGTTGCTTTCTCTGATGGCAAATTTTAGGAATCACACATTCCCTTCTTACTTAAAAATAATTACACAAAACAGAGAGTTTAATTAATCCTGAGTAGATCCCATCTGACTGTGAAGATACCTAATAAACAAATGAATACTTATGTTTCTCTTTCCTTCTTTAAGGCTGCATTTACTTAATACATGATTTGTAGTATCCAATTGAAGTTTATATTTTATTATAAATTTTTTTTATATTTTATTATAAATTTTTAAAACATAAAACAATTTTTCTCCACTATGAATCATTAAAACCTGAATCATAATGGAGGGAGGAATAGCAGCTTAGGATAAACTAATCTGACACCCAGAGGCCATCTGGCCTCTTATTTGTACATAAATATTCCCTGAACAAGTGCCTCTGATGTTCTGAAAAGCTCCAGGCAAAGATAAATGGCATAAAAAATAAACGAACTACCAACCACCCATGACAAGTTTCATTCTAATACTAAACCATCCTCTAACGCAATCAGTTAAAAAATATATCTCCTATAAATAGGAGTTTCTGCTTTTCATGGAGTGGCTGCATAGGTAGCCCATCAAGTCAGGCCTTGAAAAAGTCCAATCCTGTCTCTTTCCATTATACCCTGATGCACCACCCCAGATACTCGAAGTTCCTTCTTCATTTTCTTTCTTTACAGTGGAAACTCTCCTAATTTTTTTTCTCTTTTCTGAACCCTCCCCAACAGAATGTTGTGATAAAGCCTCCATGTGACCTGCAGCATCCCTTTATTATGTTTTAAGGGCCTGGTCTTGAACTTGGCCAGCTCTGCAGCCCAGGTACCCTCTCACTGAAGCAGGTACCCTGGTAGGGCATCCAGTTTTACAAGAAAAAAAAAAAAGAATTTCAGGGCAAAGGATCTGCAGACACTGATTGGCTCAGCAGGGGCTCTGCCAGGTCTGCCAGGCAACCTCTTATCATTTCAGAGGGTAAGGCTACCCTTTCTCCTTAAGGGAATAATCAGAGTACAGCTCCTTAGCTGTGGAACCGTGAAAGGGTTGTATACAACCAATGTCTCTCCTTTACCTTCCATAGGGTGCAGAAGTGCTAACCAACCCCAAGTCTGAGTTCTTACTTAAATAACTACCACTAAATAGTCTGAACAGATAGAATCAACCAAAAATAAGTAAATAAACAA
The DNA here is from genome assembly GCF_003265705.2 of Callorhinus ursinus. Taxonomy (NCBI): domain Eukaryota; kingdom Metazoa; phylum Chordata; class Mammalia; order Carnivora; family Otariidae; genus Callorhinus; species Callorhinus ursinus. The sequence continues at coordinate 4,841,736 of NW_027397084.1, forward strand.
ATAAAATAATGTGGGAGAGAAATGTTAAGAGGTGCTAGGATTTTCCATAGTTGGAAGCACAGAACACATATATTTTTTTTCAGAATCCCTCAAGGACCAAATTATATTTGAGTTTGTCCATGTATTCTAAAATATTTCTCACTGTGGATTCAATCATTCTAATGGCAAATGAAGACTATCAGTCTCTAACTCTGAATTGATAAGAAAACTCCATCTTTTTAAATTTATACTATTTACTAAGAGAGAGAAATGTCTTAAGACATTTTCAGATTAAAAAGTAGTTAAAATAAGTAGTAGTTAAAATAAAGGCATTGATTCTACTTTTCTGTGAAAGTCATTTAATTGTAATTCTTTCTGCCCCAAAATGTTTAATAGAGAGAATGAGCAGAGAAAGAACTAATAGTCTGCAGTGAGAACTTCCCCCCAAAGAGGGAAAAAGTGAGAGAAAGTAGAGGTGGAACATCTTGAAATAAATTTACCTGCTCAATATTCTGCCGAAGTCACACTAGCTTGAAAGCTCTAGTCAAGTCCTGAAGCTCCAACAAACATCAGAAGAAAGTTGATAATTTATGTAAATTGCATTACAAAGTCTGTTCTAATCCTTAACGACAGAGTGCCTAACATTAATATTGTGGTTTCAAAATGCAATTTCCTTCTCAGCAGCTTACAAGGGAATAAAATCCTAAAAATAATTCAGAAAAAAATTTTCCTTCAATACTGTGAGATATTGTAAATACTTTCCCAAGTTAGGTGACATTCATTCCTAATTGTAAATAAGACTGATTTTTTTTATGGGAGTGTCATAAATGTCGCTCAGTGTAGGGTGGTAGCATCATGACAGTGCTCAACTAATTAAAAATAATGTTGGGCTGGGAGCAGCAGTGAGGGAAATAGCAAGCAAACGAGGCACCATGCTCTTTGAGGTCTGGCTTAAGCTTCTTGACTTTAAACTCTATTTTCTATTGATGGCTCAATTTTTACAATGCAATACTACTAGTACTTATGCTAAACAAATATTTTTTTTTAATTTGGCAAACCTTAATATTCTTACAGGCCAAAAGTTTCTCAGTTTGGTAAACACCATACAAATTAATCAAAAAGTTACCCAACTCACAAAGAGTAGAAACTGCCTGAATTCATTTGGGTTGCTGTAACAAAATACAGTAGACTGAGTGGATTGTAAACAACAGAAATTTATTTCTCACTTGGTTGGGAAGTCCAAGATCATGGTGTCAGCAGATTTGGTATCTAGTGAGAGCCTGCTTACTAGTTCATTGATGGCTCCCTTCTTGCTGTTTCCTTACAGGGTGGAAGGCAAGGGAACTCAAACGGAGCTTTTATAAAAGCTTTTATAAGATACACTAATCTCATTCATGAGGGCTCCACTCTCATGACCTAAGCATCTCCCAAAGTCCCCACCAACAATACCATCACATGGGAGATGAGGTTTCAACATATGAATTTTAGGGACACAAACATTCAGTCCATAGCAGAAATCAAAATATCATCTGAACATAAGCATAGTGCAGTTTTGAAGGCTGGCTTCTTAGGGTCATATCTTCAATGCATATGGCTCTCAAGAGTACCTTACTGGCCCCTCTAATGCAAACAGTTTCAGGACTTGTAGTTCATATTAGAGAACTTGATCAGAATTGCTATCAATAACAACAATAATACTGATACCGTTTGGGTACTTACTCTGTATCAGACATTTAATTTGTATGATCTCATTCAATACCACAAAAACTCTGCATGGTAGGTCTTATCCCCATTTAATAGATGAGAAAAGTGAACTTCAGAGAAATGGTGGGTGGCTTGCTACACATCTAGAAACCAGAGACCTCCAGAAGCCTCTTTGCAGGACTCTACACAATGTCTGGAAATAGTAAAGCAAAATTACCTGAACAAAATATGGATAGATGTCAGCCACTCAGCACTCTTCTCAATGATCCCTGTATGAAGCTTATAATTTAAAGTTGATAAGCATCTGAATCACTCACCTACACTTGAGCAAAATTAGGGAACCTGAGACAATGCTATCACATTTAGGAGGGCAGTGTGTCCTTGAACCAAAAGGTCCATAGACCACATATACAGAAAAAAATTCTCAAAGATCTCTAGTGCTGACTTAATTCATTTTTATCTTAATGTTATTTAAATATGCATGAACATAGAACTAGGTATAACCATCTTATTCTTAAAGCTCTTGTAAAATTATTTTTTTAAAAACACCCATATGGTCAAATTAGATACAAATTACAAAACCAGTACTACTTCAAATTAGCAGTGGCTCGCAGGGATAATGGGGTGCTGGCCTATCTACACAGGATCGTTCCAGTGTGGCTCACCATTACCATCCTTTCCTGAGAATATAGCTTTTCCTCCTTTTCTTGCATGGGAACCTGAGCAACTAAGAAACTTCAGTCTCCTTTCCCTTTTTATGGAATAAATCCTATCCTGTTCTTTTCTCCTAAAGTAAAAGTAATATTGCCACTTAGTGCCTTGAAACCTGTGGTGGGTTATTTGACTTCTCTCTGCCTCCTCTTTCTCATCTGTAAAATGGAGATATGTAAACAGGACCTACTCACACTGGATTATTGTGAGGATCAAATAAATCAATAAATGTAAAACTTCTCACAATAATGTTTGGCACAAAGTAAATGCTTTTAGTTGTCATATATTATTATTGTAATTATAAATACAATGATTAAGAAAAATATAAATATGGGAACTGAGAGACAGCTTCAATGCTCAATTAATAAGGTGATCATACCAATGATTCAGAATCTAATTATATTAAATTTGTCATATACATGAAGAGAGACTAATTAATTAAAGGTGCATACTGTATGTATATTGTAAACTCTAGGACAACTAGTAAAGTTTTAAAAAGAGGTATTAAAAGAATCCAATAGTTGAGATAAAATGGAATAATAAAAAATACTCAATCCAAAAGCAGGCAGAAAAAGAAAAAAAAAAACAAATAAAAACAGATGGAATAAATAGAAAACAATTAGAAATATAATGGACTTCAATCCAATCATAGCAGTAATTACATTAAATGTAAATGATCTAAACAAATGAATTAAAAGACAAAGATTATCAGATTGGGTAAAAAAGCAAAACCCAACTCTTTGCCACTGACAAGACGTCCACTTTAAATACAAAGTCATCTATAGGTTTAAAGTCAAAGAATGGAACAAGATATAACATGTAAACACTAACAACAAAAGCTGGCAGGGCTATATTAAAGTTTTATTACCACAGAAATGAATACATAAAAATTTAAAATGTACAATCACCATGTCCGTATCTAAATCTCTGCTCTCTAATTATCTCCCTGTTAAAGAACTCACAGAGCCCTGAGAAATAAGACTAGGAAATAAAACTGAATTCATTTAATACCTTGTCTCATATGCTCGAGAGCTACCATATCAAATTTATTAATACCTTTTTAGTTTATTCTCTGAAAGCATATGTTATGACATTTATTCATTTGGATGGAATTCAGATAAAATAGAATAATCTCTGAGCAGGAATGTTAGATTGAAAGTTGTATATGAATTCTAACCAGCTAAAAACACATTTGAATTCCTGTCATGGATTAGGCACATCTTTCACTATTAAATGACCACATTTTAAAGATTTCATTTAGCCAGAAGAGGAAACTAAAATGGGATCCTATTTTCAGAATTCCCCAGGCAGTGTAGGCCTTAATTAAAACAAAGTAAAACAAAACAGATAGCTTTCTAAAGTAAGATTGTAGCAACCGAAGGGGCAGCAAGACTCTATTATCATTTAAAAAAACTCAGAAGTGAAAAAAAAAAAAAAAGCCTGGCGTGGGTAAACTGAAACATCTTGTCCCACAGTGAAAATCTGGGCCATATTTCTTTCTTGTAGGAGGAAATGAGAATCCCAGCACTAGTGTTAACATAGAGTAGGTGTAAATGGAGGAAAATATTTATCAACATATAGTTAACACTATTGGTTTTAAAAGACAGAGATGTGGAGTTGTTTCAACAAGAACAGATAAAGCACAGTCTGCTAACAGAAAATAACATGGTTCAATAACTGAGAATGTCCCTTAATCACTCTGTGCCTCACTGTCTACATCTGTAAAGTGAGGACTAAACCCTCTTAGGGTGGCTGTTCGGACTGCAAAGATACAGCGGGATGGGCCTCCAGACAGCTGTGCCTGTGCTCAGGGACCCTGGCACCTTGACCAGAGGTGACTAGCCCAGGGGTAGGCTATGTAGCCCCTCAGCTGGGACAATCAGATTCTCTCTGGCATTTGACATTTCACAAAGAAGTTAACACGTTCATTCATTCATTCAACAAATATCTATTGAGTGTCTACTAAGGGCACTGCTCTAATCTCTGTTGAATAAGACTGAGAAAGGTATTACCCTCTCAGTCCTTACATTCTATTAGAAGATACACACAACAAACAAGGAAATATTAGATCCTATGCAACGGTGAAAGTTTAACAATGGAGAAGTGATGAGGAGGGACTGAGCAAGACAGCAGCTACTTCAAACTGGTTGGTAGGAAAAGTATTTCTGGGGAGGTGATGACAAGGAGTCAATCACATAGAAAATCTAAGGGAAATCATTCCAGGCAGAAACAGAAAGAAGGCTGGCGTGGCCTGGAACATAAGACTAGGGAGTGAACAAGTACAGATGAGTTCAGACAAACAGATCAAATCACATAGGGCCTTATAGGACATGGTAATGCATTTGGATTTTATCCTCAGTGCAAGAGGGAGCCACTGGAAGGTCTGGTCAGAGAGTAACATGACCCATTCTGTGGTTTCAAAAGATCACTCTGGCTGAGTGATCTAGAGACAGGGGTAGAGACTGGATTATAGGAGAGCAAGGAGGAAGCAAGAGACCTGTCAGGAGATGACTTCAGTGTCCAGAAGGAAAGTGGTATGACTATGGTTACAGGGGGGAGATGGGTGTAAGAAGTGGAGCTTGGAGGTGAAATCCAGTGGGGAGATGGGTGTAAGAAGTGGAGCTTGGAGGTGAAATCCAGTGGGGAGATGGGTGTAAGAAGTGGAGCTTGGAGGTGGAATCAACAGGATTTGCTGACATGGGGAGTATGGGAACGAATAGTCAGGAAAGACTGTTTTGCTCATGGTCTGAGTGACTGAGGAGCTGATAGTACAATTTCCTGAAATGGGGAAGACTGTGAGAGGAGCAGGTTTGGGGGGGATTAACCAGAACTGTTTCACCAGGTTACATATAAATGTTGTATTAGACACCAAGTGACGTGTTGGGTCGCGGTTCTAAAGACGTCAGAGCTGAGTCACATTAATGGTGACGTCCAGGTGAGGGTCTGCAAATCCTGCTGTCCTCAGGAAGTCCTGGTTTCTGCCATTCTGTAGTTCTGCTGTTTAGCTTTTCCTGTGACTGCATAAGATGCTCCTGCATCCTTTCAATCAATTGTTCTTTTTAGCTTTTCACCATCTGTTGTTTGCAACCCAAAAGGACTTTAACAAATCCTTGTTAAGAAGATCATTTCTAAGGTGCTTTCTTGCTTTACTACTTTATGAATCTAAAAAGCTATTTTATAACTAAACTTCGTGTCAACCAAATCTTAGGTCATTGATGATGGGCAAAGAAGGCACTGGCTACACTAAAAATAATGAATAATGGCTACACTTCACTGAGTACAAGTGATGAAGGACCCATGTACTAAGGGCTTTGGCATACTTTATCCCATTTAATCCTTACAAGAACAATTCTGAACTAGTGGTGACTATCCTATTTTGCAGATGAGAAAACTGAGGCTTAGGATCTTATGTGACCTAAGGTCATAAACAGTGTTAGGGCTGGGTTTCAAGCCCAGATCACGTTGACCCCCCCAAATACAGCATCAGTTACCACTGCTCTGCATTGTCTAGAGCGGGTTTTCCCTGCCATAACTAGAGATGACTCAGTGAGAGTCTGAAAGAAAATTCATGATCCATGTGGTGGCGGTATGGGAACTGCACTGGCTATTATACAATCTGCCATGGTAGGACTCTACATAGAACGTGTAGAGTTCCAAGCTCTATCTCCTCTTCAGCTTGGGACCCTGTGCTCCTCAGGGTCATTCAGCAGAGCAGAACCAACACAAGACACATATCTTCATACTGGCCTTGGGTGGGAAGGCAGTTCGCTGGGACCTTGTGATTCGGGAGGACCCAAGGTATCTTCAGCAGTCAGCCATTTTACAGGCTGGGAAACTGGGTCTAAACAGGCTACTTTCCAGGATTACATGGCTAATTAGTAAACAGTTAAAATTTAAAGATCAGGTTTCTTGAGTCAATGTCTAATTCAAAAATTTCCAATTTTATTATGGTGCCATCTCCTCTCCCATTTAACAATGAGGTCTTGCAGCCTTTCCTGATGAGATGGGTCATCAACTTCCCGTTCTCAACCTTGCCCCATCTTAATTTATTTTTATTGAAATTTAATATACATATATAAAATGCATAATCTTAAGCATCCACTTCAATGAATTTTTACAGTATAACCACCATCAATGTAACTACTCCTAGCTCCAGACATAAATCTTTCCAGCACCTTATATGGCTCCATTCTTCCCCACTCCAGACAATAACCACCTTCCCCATTCCCTAAGATAACCACTATCCTTAAGTCGATAGCCATAGATTAGCTTTGTCTGTTCTTAAACTTTACTTAAATGGAATATTTACTTTTAAAATCTGTCTTCTTTTACTTTATAATTGTGAGATCCATCCATGTTGCATATAGTAGCTTATTCTTATATATTGCTGTGTAGCATTCCATTGTGTGAATATATCTAGACTTATTCATCCATTCTCCTGGTGATGGACATTTGGGTATTTTCCCCTTTAGGACCATTATGAATAAGGCTGCTATAAACATTCCATGCATGTTGCCTCGTGAACATATATACTCATTTATCTAGGGAAATAGAATTACTAGATCACAGTGTAGATATATATTTAGTTCTAGAAGACACTGCAGTTTTCCAAAGTGTTTGTAATAATTTTCCCTCCTACCAGCAATAAACGAGAGTTCCAGTTGTTCCACAGTCTTGCCAACCCCTGGCATTGACTGTCTTTTTGCTTTTACCACTCTGTTGGCTGTGTAATGGTATCTCATTGTGGTTTAAATTACATTTCCCTGATGAATAATGGTTTTGGCCATTTGGATATCTTCTTTTTTGAAATGTTTATTCAAGTACTTTGCTGATTTTTAGTTGGATTATTTGTCTTCCTCTTAGTAATGTTTAGGGTTTCTAGATATATTCTGGAGGTGAGTCCTTTGTCAGATATATATATATATATATATATATATATTGTGAATATCTTCTCTCAGTCTGTGTCTTGCCCTTTTATTCTCTGAGTGGTACCTTTTGATGAGAACGAGTTCTTAATTTTTAATAAAGGCCAATTTATCCACCTTCTTATTATGGTTAGTGCTTTTTGTGTCTTGTTTAAGAAAACTTTGTCCACCCTAAATCTTGCCTCTTTAAACTCAGGAAGCTCAGAAACCATTTAGAAGTTGTGTGTATTTGACAGGTTTGGAAAATGCTGACAATTAAGCTTTTTTAGGCATACAAGAAGAAAGGTGTTGGGAGGCCAGCAGGGAAGGAGCACAGTGGTGCCCAAGCAGATGACAATGTATGGGATGCTTTGGTGGTATGCAGAGGAAGGCAGAAATCAAGGACTTATAACTGGAGTTGGTAGGGAGACATTTTTTCCTGAGAGAAAATAACAGTAGCAACCATCAGAGAAATGTGACCCACATTGAGCCTTGCACTGATACCACCCCCACGCTTTTGATAAAGACAGTAGTCAACATCTCACTCAGCAGTTACTATAATTTCCTAACCAGGTTTAAAACAGGGTCCCAGCAGAGTGCTGCACAAACAGTAGGTGTACAAACAACCTTCTGCCTTTCTTAGAACAAGGTGGACTATAAATAAATAAAGAGTCACAAGTATCCAGTGTTTGTACTGGATATTTCTAGTGCATCACTTCACACTCCCTTGGCCCCACCTGTGTCTTACTCCAACCACTGCTGCAGTAACCAGTTCTGTGTGGGTTCTGATCAGCTTCATGCAGTTGCAATCTGAGGGTCTTGTTCTACCTCAGTGCCTGTTTCTTTCCATCCCAGGCTTCTCTGTTGATACAGAGGCAGGTACCCCAAGAACATATTTGGTATTCATGCATGCACAACTCTGGAAGGGCAGGGGAGTTATGATATGTGGGGAGAAACTTGGGCCCATGGTGGCTGGGAGCCAATGAGTAAAGGATTCCCTGTTCCTTTCCTTGGACAGAAGTTTCTGTACCCTATTTCATACAGCTTCTCAGGCTTTCCATGGAATACAGCAACCAGTCACCATAGCAGGGGCCTGCTCCACTACCCATTATCTTTGCACTGGCTCCAGTTCCTTCCCTGCTTTCCACTGTGTGGCCTCCATCCCTGGTCTTGAGCTCCCACTTACCAGTAAAACACGTGCATTCCAGCTTTTATCTCAGGCTCTGCTTTCTGGGCACCCAGGCTAAGAGGGCAATCAGTAAGATTTCTGCTGGATTCATTTGACTTCATTAGATTTCAAATGTGGATCAATTTCATACTTTTATAGCATCAAAGGAAGACTCATACCTTTTATAGGGAAGACACCATTATGAATAAAATCTGACCAATCAGCTACATACGTCGCTACAAGGATAATTTATTTAAGAATCAACATGATTCACTGTTAGCCACAAAGTTGAAAATATTTCTCTGTAGACAGCTGTTGGAGAAGGTCCAAGACCAGGATCAAAATTATGTTGGTTCATGAGCTAATCAAGGCACTGAACTCAGTTAAACCAATTTGGTATGTGAGAAATGCAGTAAGAAGCTGACTGTCCAGGAAATGGGAACTCATCATTGGCTCCCACAACCATGGCATAGTCCTGTTCTCAAATGGAGGCCTTTTTGGTCATGATCGCCATCTTGTATGCCTGGTACCACTCCTGGTAAGCCGAGGTACTCAGAACATGTTGCAGAGGTGGTCAAGAGGGAGCCTTTATAGGCACTGCGAAGGTAGTAGTGAAAGTGTGCTGTGGATAGAGCCAGTGTGCTACAGAGTGGGGTTGTGCTTGTGCAAAATGTCACCTGATGTAAAGGAATGCAGTAAGAAGTAGCAGCGTGTCAATAACAGTGTGACATCTGAAGGGGCTGTGTGACTCCCAGATTGGCTTGTTTTCATGTCTAAAGAGCCAAACAACAAGGGCTGTCAACAGATGGTTCAATTGAAATCACTTTCTCCCTGGCCTGCTCAGTGCACTTTTCCTGCAGGAATCCCAGGGCAAAAGTGATGTTGCGCATCACCAAATGAAGAAGGCGTACCCACACTTCCAGACCCGTGGTCACCGCCTGAAACCCTCAAGGCTCCTGCAGTCCCAGAGAGCTACACTTTATAACTCTTCCTGATAAATGTGCATATTCTGGAGTGACCACCCTCACGCTGTGAGCGATTTTAAAGGCCATGAGACAATGGAGAAAAGAGCAGGGGAGAGTTAAAGAGAGGTGAGGATGAGGATGGCAATGGTGACATTCATGTAGCTTCTGAAAATCACTTCTCTCTGTTCACACAGCCTACTGGCGTCCCATTTTACTTCAGCTGCCCTCATGTTTATCATATTCTGGTTGACGTGACAGTCTTCTCACTAGTGTGAGAGCTCTATTTTGGAATTCTCAGGCTTTCACACAGTGCCTCGCTCATTGCAGTACCTCAGCAAAAATGTTTCTGGAAGGCTTCTGAAGCCTTTGCTTAAATGCCATCTTCTCAATTAGGGTATTCTTGCCACCCTATTAAAAATTCCACCTCCCGTCCCAGCTCACAACACCCTCCATTCTGACATTGCTTTTACCTTCTCTTTTTAGCACACTTCAAGCACACTATGTAACTTTTTATTATGTTCCTTATCATCTCTCTCCTCTTGCTAGAATGTTCCATGGTAGTCACTTTGTTGGCTGACATCTCCCTATATGTAGAATAGGACCTGGCATATAATGGACACTCTGTAAATTCTGATTGACTAAAGAACTTCCATCCCCAAATGGCAATTTCTGTTTTTAAACCCACTCCGAGCTAGTTTATGCCTCCCCTTGTGGTTCCAAATCTCCATTTAGAGAAACAATATTTTTTTAATTCACAAATTAACTATTTATTGAGCACTGACTCTATGTCAGGCACTGTGCCGGGTGTTGGAGTAGCAAACAGGAAGAAGTCAGGGAAGATAGGGTCCTTGCCTTTAAAGAGCTTAGGGTTAGTGTGGGGACTTCTACAAGCATGGGCTACTGTAATACAATGCAGCAGGTACAGTGATAGAGACAAACACAGGACGTTGAGGAAACACAGAGGAGAACATGTGTGCCTCAAAGATCAGCTAGGGCTATGGCGGAAATCAAAGCCTTGGTGAGCTGAGGCTTCAAGGCTGAATAGATATTAACCAGAGAGTCTATGTGAAGATAGAGAGAAGAAGGCGCAGGGTCATGGTGGTAGTTGAGAACAATGAACCTCAAAGCGCAAAAATCTATGTTCAAAAGGTGATGAAATTGTTTTCTTATTGTATCATTCATTCAGCATGTATTTGTTGAGTTCCTATTCTGTGCCAAGGTGGGATGCAGCAATAAAGAAAAAAGACAAACATTTTTGCCCTCAGGGAGCTTATGTTATAGTGAGAAGAGACAGCTAATGAAATAAATAGGTGCATTATATAATATATTATAAAATAAGGGCTATGGACAAAAACAGAACAAGGAAGAGGGGCAAAGACAGATGAGGATATGCACTGCAACACTCAGCGTTCAAATACATCCACTTCTCTGTGGATCATCTCCAATAACTCCATTAGAAATTTTCTTGCAGATGGTGGTGGCCTGCCTATGGTATTAGAGGCTGTCTTAAAGAAGCAGGAAGAAGGAAAGAAGCCTTCATGCATTATAGTAATGATAATAGTAATAACACTTTCTATTAAAAAAAGGACTTTCCTGTGAAAGCCCTAAAGTAATTATCCAACAAATAGACAAATGAAAGGATGTTCAGAAATAGGCATCAGACAAAGATGTGGAGAGGAGCCCCAGTGCGGTCCTGAGGAGCACAGGTGCTGAGCCGCGCAGGTGCTGAGCCGCACAGGCGCTGAGCCAGGCAGCTAGAGTTGGGATCCTAGCTCTGCCACTTTTGCGCTGGCTGACCTGGGCACTTCCTTAATCTTGCAAAGCCTTACTCTCCCCACTGTGAAAGAGAAATGGTGATAAGAGTACTTACTTTCCACGGGAGTGTGAAGATACAGTGAGATGATATGGAAACACACTAAAGGAGAGGGGTTGGCAAGCAGCAAGCACACATCACTGTCAAATGTTATTAGGAAGCCAAATATGGCTTCTGCAATGACCCTAGAGAACGTAAACTTCTCTTAGACCAACTGGCCTCTTTGCAGCATAAAATGTGAGAAGTCTGAACTAAGGGAGAGGCGAGGCAAATGTTGGGCTGGGTAGGGCTGAGGGTGCTTTTTTTGGCAGAATCTAGGGTGGAATGAGACCAAAGCATCTAAACCCAGAGCTGCTGAGCGAGTGAGAGAAGGAAAGAACAGCTGCTGACAGTGTGAAATAGGGTGTAAGCTGGGCAGATCTGTAGGATGGGAGTGGGGAATTTATAGCCATGTCATGTAAACAATAAGCTGAAGAAACTTCAAAGTTAGTCTGGAAAGGAAGTTCTGGATGCGCAAAGGATGACAGAGTAACCGTCTTCAAAGGACAAAAGCTGGGGTGCCCGGCTGGCTCAGTCAGTAGAACACGTGACTCTTGATCTCAGGGTCATGAGTTCAAGCCCCACATCGGGTGCGGAGCCCCCTTAAAAAACAAACAACAACAGAAAACAAAGAACAAAAGCATTTTTCTGGCAAAGAAAGAGCAAACCTGCTCTGTTTACTCACAGAGCATACTACTACTAAAGGGACAAATGGGTTAAAGTTACAGGGTTGCAGAGAAAAAACAAAGAAGCATGAAAACAGTCACACTAAGGCATAAGGGAGGGCTCCATCATTGCAGGGGTTCAAGGAGAGGCTGGAATACTGGAAGGGAGATGGCTACATCAAGTAGGGGGGCCTTTGTTGTCTCTCAAGTTCTTCCCAACCCTGAAGTCCTGACATAAAGCCTCAACAAAGGAGGCAAAAAATAGTAAGAAGCCCTAGAGGGCTCCAAGCCTGGAAATACTTTGAATAAACTCCAAGCTGATCAATAGATAAGAGATGGAGGTGAACCTGCTGATAAGGAGGTTTGTAGATATAAAATCAGGAGGTGATGATAATACAGTCCATGAAGACTGCCCCAAATATTGTTTTGTTCAATCCTCACCATAGGTCTGGATTAATATTACCCTCATTGCCCTTTCAATCATGGGCAAAGGAGACCTAGAAAGCTCAGGTCTTGCCCATGCGTTCTGCTAGCAAGGGCAGACCTGTAACTTGAGCCCAGTTTTCTAACTTCTAGTCCACCATTCTTTTCAGTTCACTCTACACAATCTCCATGCAGGATAATGAAAGAGGGATAAAAATGGAGACATGGGTGTTTAAACCATTGTAACAGCCTCCTTACTGATTTCCCTGCCTCTCCCCTCTCCCTCCTCATGTTTTTCTCCTTTCTCCAATTTAGGCTGGACTCCTGGGGTCCTGTGATCTTCCTAAATTATGGCTCTTAACACTCTAGTGATTCATATGGCTCATGGGATTAATTACAATGCTTTGGTTGCTGCTCAAGGTCATCCACAACATTACCCATCCGCACTCCTCCCTCTACAGCCTTATCTTCCCCTACTCTGCATATACTGCAGTAGGATATGTGTAGGACAATACAGAGTGGTGGGGATTACAGAACGCTTGCTTTGTTGAAAAGAGCAGACTTAGCTCAGCCTGAGCTAAGAAGTAGAGTCAGGGGGTGATAATAATATAGTCTTTATAGACTGTCCAAAATGTTTTGTTTAATTCTCACCATAATTCTGGGAAGTCAGTGGTAGCCTATGGGAAAATAGATTCCGTGATGCCAGTTCTACCAATCCTTTAAGAGAAGATAGGATGTAGATATTAAATATAAAATTTCCCTAATTTTTAAAGGCTAGCAATTCATTAAATTTAATAAAACAACATGGTACAGGATGAGTAAAACCAACCTATAAATCTCATTCATAGGTGGCCCTGTTGCAACTTCTGATCTAAAGATGTACCTTTTAGATGAAGCTCGTCTTCTTGATATGCCCAACTTGAAGGCAGCCATGATTCCTGGAAGCCCCATATTACTAAATGTGCACCTTTCTCCGGGCACTTACACTAGTCAGCCCTGCCAGACTCTATGATTTTGAGGGAACAAGTTTTCTAGCCTTTGAGGATTAACATGATGCTCCATTCAGATTAGGTACTTATGAACAATTTGTGAACTTGGATTTAGTAGAAAAAGACTTGAAAAGATTTGGTTTTGCTTACATTTGAAGTCAATAAAAGGGGTTGGTGAGAAAGGTTCCAGACTCCAAGTCTGGGTAATGACAATAATTGCCTGGAAAAACTGTGTAGGTGGGTCAAGCAGAAGGTTCAAGGGGAAGTTGAGACATTCAGCGCTTTATATTATACTCATTCAGACTCAAGAGTGTAAAGTACTTTTGAGTTTATTTTATTTCCATGTACAAGAAAGAATCTGGAGCTGGAACACCACCAGGAAGTCTTTATAGAATTTTTGTGCTTAGAGCTTCTATTCTATCACACAAATTAGAAGGAGGACTGAATGAGGGCACTTACTGTCCTGGTCCAATATACTCAGTGGAGAAACTTTGTTTCCCGATATTCGTGAAAAAGGAATAAAGACGGAATCATAATTCTTCCAAAGAAATCTCTTAGTTGACCTAACACAAGATTCCTGCTTGTTTATCTCACCTTAGTATTGGCAAATAAATAGCTGCTCTTAACAATTTTCGATTTTTGCCACAGTGTTGAACCAAAGGAAGCAACTGGTATCATCAATATTAGCAACCTCATGGGAGAATTTGTCTGTGTTATCATTTTTGCAGCCTTGAAAGACTTGATGGATTTTTATTTTTTTCACTAAAAGGGCTGATGCCCTACGCAGGAATGTTACTCAGAAAATTCGTGGATTTCAGAAAAATGACATATAATTTTGTGGCTGGAGCTAAAATGTGATCTACAATAGAGAAGAACTGCTGTGTCTTTAACAGAGCTAAATCTCATGATTGGACTCAGTGGAATTTAAGGTATTTATCATCAAGGTTTAGAGAGGAAAGAGGCAAGAAAAAATAATAGCCATTTATGGATTGGCTGTGTACTTAAGGACATTCTTATTCCAACACCCTGAAGAGCAGCATGATTATACTTTACACATGAGAAAACTGTGACTCTGAGATAAAGAAAACTTCCCAAGACTACAAAACTGGTAACTGTTAGGATCATGGTTCCAGCCCAGGCTGGTCTGGCTCTAAAACCCGTTCTCTCTACATGCTACCCACTGCTCATCTGGGGGTCTTGCATTCCGGTGGACTATCAGGGAAATTAAACTACTTGCTCCTGGTTCAGTCCTTTCTGTCTCCCTACAGCTCTTGGTGCATCATGGGCTTTGTTGCATCTCTGAAAGGCAGAGGAAGGCTGAAGACATCTCAGTAGCCATGGGGGCAGAGACTTGCTGGCTTATTCAACATTATTCTAGCCCTATCCAATGACCTCAAAGGACCTGAATGATATTCTGGATCTGATTAGAGATCAATCGACATCTGTTAATAAAGATCTATCTGCAAACAGACAGAACTACCCAAGTGGATAGCAGCCATACATAAAGTAGGATAAGCGTGTAGGACACCCAGTCAGCATGGGCACATGGCAAGTGCCACGGCATTGAGATGGGACTGGAGAGGCTGCCTGCTGGGCTCTCATTTCAGCAGCTGATCTAAAAGGAAGCAGCTACATTGGACAGCGTGTAGTATGAGCCATGCTTTTCAAACCCCAGATCAAAGCTTCTGTTTCCTGAAACTGGACAAATTTCTCCTAAGACTGTGTAGTTCGAGGATTCATTAACTCCTGTGCTATCATTCAACATATGTGAATTCTGGAAGCTGAGTTCCAAAGTCGTTTATTTAAAGGGTATATTGTCACCTGCACTAGAAATTGCCATTCATCCTTTGATATCCACCCTCCTCTTCTTCTGTTTATAATCCTGATATTTTGTTGGTCACAGGGCCACCAGGAACATTCTCAGACTCTCTTGCATCCGGTTGTGTCCATGCGTCCGTGTTTTCCAGCTGAATCTGGGATTAAGTGATATGGATGAGTGCAAGTTTTGGAGCCTGTCCTGACAGGCAGAGAGGCTCCCTGCCCTTCCCGTTCCTCCATCCTGCTGCCTAAAACAAGACCAGCCACAAACTCAGGCACGTTTAATTCATGGCCCCATCTCATTTTTATTCAGCATCTATTAAATGTTGACTACTGTACTGAGGTAAGGCTGCTGGCATGATGGCAACAGTTAACTACAAGGACATGGCAGCAAATGTTTTTTTCTCTTTGTTTCATGTATGCAGGGAATCTTAGCCCCTGTGAACATATTTTTGCAATAATAGAATATTAAGTTGTTATTTTTTGTTTGTTTGTTCTGCATGTTTATTTGCTTTCGTGGTGGGGGCCAGAATATTCTAGGTCCTGCATTTAACATCACTGAATTTCTCTTCCCAAGTTATTAAAAATTTGAAGAGGCATTAGGGCAGACTTTTTGGAAAAGGACATCCACCTGGGCCTGTAAGTTCATTTCCTTTGCCCACAGACTAAGCAATTCCCCAGGGACTAGGGCTTGGATTCATGATTTTAGATTCCTGGCTCTAGAAGACAATCAATACATGCCTGCTGAAGGGAATGTACCTCCTGAATACCCTAGGTGTAGTGCTAACATATATACCTTCCTTTCCCCAAGAACAACCTTGCTGAATGGCAGTCTAATGACATCCTCCAGATGGTTGCTTTTCTATTTCTATTCTTCTTTCCTCTTTAAAAAGAAAAGGCAGAGGGATAACCAAAGACAACTAACAAGGTAATTTGGAGATGCTGGGACTCTGCACTGGGTCTGCAGGCCCTCTTCCTGTCTGACTGGGATGAGGCAGCCCCCTCCTCTTCCATGGCTCTGCAGCATCAGCCTTGGTGTGGCCACAGTCATGCTACAACCAGAGAGGACTTTCCAGAGGACTGACAGAGCAGGAGGATGAGTCACTCTTCTGCTTACAATGCTTGCCATGGCCCAATCCGATTGGACTGAAGCATAAGGTCCAACTCCTCTATAATGTGGGCCTGGCCTCTGTATAATCCAGCATCCACCCAGGTGCTACTTCTTCAGAGCATCACCACTCTCCTTGGCACTTTTGCTCTGATGCAGGCCCTTTCCACCCCCAGAAATACCCCCTCCTCCTACTTTCATCTTTCCTTCACCTATCAAACACCTACTTAAACTGTAAAGCTGTAATTCAAGAGTTATCTCCTTGAGGAAGCCTTTCCTCATCATCCCAGACCACCTTATTATAGATTCCCAAAGCATACTAGGCTTACCCAAACCATAGCGTTTTCTAAACTCTATGTATCTATTTACCACCTTTACGTCTCCATCAACCTGTGAGCTCCTTGAGGGCAGGAGGCATGTCTCCATTTCTGAATTCGCAAGTATGGAATCAGTGCTTACTATCTAACAAGTGCTCCATCATCTTTGATAAATATGGGAGGAATGGATGAGATGCCTCACAGACATCAGTAACAATGTATTGATCACCTATATTCCAATAGCCCTTAACCGAAATGTGTATCTTTTCTTTACATAAATAAGAAAATCCATAAATAAGACGTAGCATGAATTCGGGTCTTTTTGCTTCCAAAGACCAAGTTTCTTTCCACTAAATCATTATACCAAGTTGCTTCTTGGTTCCACCTCCAAGAACTATGCAATGAGAATGTGAAAGAAAAATAACCAAACTTTAAAAAGTCTCTGTTGATTGGGTACATAATCTGGGGGAACAATTCTAACCTGAATTCCCTCATTGAGAGAATACTTCCCACCTGCATCAAAGGGTTGGCATGAATAAGCATTCAATGAAAGAAGGCTCAGTCCTCTGAGGCTTACATAAATGTCGATTGTTGTTAATAATAGGGTAAGTGTTATTTAAATATAGAATATTATTTTGCTGAGCACCATAAAGTATGGAGCACTTCCTTACAATGTGAGAATATAAAATAGAACATCCACTAACCTGCTCATTAATAATTCAGATCTACTGCTTCTTTATTCAGGCAATGAATAGTAGCACTTTTAGTTCAGTTCTTTTTTGTTTGTTTTAAGTATCACAGAACTGTTTACTAGTTTTATGACACAAGTTAATAAACAGTCAGAGGTAGGTGCACATGGCAGGATACAAAGTTTTTAGGGCAAGAAGCCTATTAAGCAAAAGAGAAATTCAGCTCAGCTTGGGTAATTAATCTAATTTCCACCTATCTCTGCAGTTTTAAAATAGAAATGAGAAGTAAAGGTCAATATTGAAAGAACTGCAATTATAGTTGAGCATTACTGTGGTGAAAATAGTCTATAAGCCCATTTAAAATTCCTGCTCAGAGAGAGGTGTTTAAATATATTTTGAAAAAATTAGGTTTTATGTTCAACCTCTATTTACATTAATGGGCATCTTGCCTTAAATCCCTGTGTTTCTCCACACATACCTTTCTCTGACTGCTTATTAAACCTGGACTTTTATTTGGAAACCCGAATCTTCACTTGCCTTTCAAAGAAGGTGGCCTCACTGCACGTTCAAGGATACTGAGAATTGGAGCCTATCATTCCTTTGTTAGCACACATTTTCTCGATGTTACTGCATGACAGTCTCTAGGAACACAGCAGTGGACAAAGGGAAAAGCCCCTGCCCTCATGAAGCTTGCATTTGGTAGGAGGGGATGGCTATAGACAATGACCCAATAAATAAACTCACAGTATGTCAACTTATGATTGTGCCATGATAGAAGGCAAGGCAGGGCATGGGGTGGGGAGTGACCAGCAGGCTGTGTGCTCTTTTATTTTATTTATTTTAAGATTTATTTATTTATTTTAGAGACAGAGAGAAAGAGAGCTGCAGAAGAGTAGAGGCAGAGGGAGAGGGACAGAAAGAATCTCAAGCAGACTCCCCACTGAACGGGGAGCCTCATGTGGGGCTCAATCTCACCCTGAGATCATGACTTGAGCGGAATCAAGAGTCAGATGCTTAACCAACTGAGCCACCCAGGCCCCCCGGGCTGTGCTCTTTTAGATTGGATGGTCAAGGAATGGCTGCATAACAGAGGAGCAAGCCAGGTGGACCACTAGGAGGAGGAGCGTTCAGAGCAGAGGGCCCAGCAAACACAAGTTGAAGGGGATGCTTGGCACGTGCAGGGAGCAAGGTAGTTTGAGTCAAATGAGAGGAAGAAATACACAGAAGAGATGAGATGGACAAGGCAGTTGGGGCAGGTCAGATGAACCTTGAGGACCACAGCAAGGACTTGGGTTTTGTTCTGAGATGGGAACAACTGAGCCTCTGATTTTTAGTCAAGTGGGGGCGGGGGGTTTCCAGACTCCTTCCCTTTCCATTAACTCAGTCATCTAGGCAACTTCCGAATGGCTTCCTCCCCCGCCCAACCCCAAGTGGCTGCAGAGTGAGATACTTCCTGTTTGCCCAGACACCTCATTTCCTGCTGCCTCCTGCTCTCAAGGGGGCACTGACCTAGGGACATCTGGACAAGACAAGAAAAGTCACAAAGCAGGGAAGAGACACAGCCCGACAACCACAGCATCCGTGCCGCCTGTCTGGGTCTGTGGCTCCTCGCTCCTTCACTGAGCCAGTGGCTTCCCACTCCAGTTCCTGTGACCTCAGAGTGTCACCGAGGAAACGCACCATGGCCCCTGTGCAAAGCGGAGTGGAAAACTGCAGGGCAAGAGTCTGACATAATGACGGACACATCTTGCCCCGGCAAGATAACCCAAAACTATATAAGAGGTCTACTACTGGGGCGCCTGGGGGGCTCAGTCGATTAACTGTCTGCCTTCAGTTCAGGTCATGATCCCAGGGTCCTGGGATGGAGTCCCGCATCGGGCTCCCTGCTCAGTGGGGAGCCTGCTTCTCCCTCTGCCTACCGCTCCCCCTGCTTGTGCTCTCTCTCTCTCTCAAATAAATAAATAAATAAAATCTTAAAAAAAAAAAAAGAAGTCTACTACTATTGAGCATGATGATGGTGGTGGTGATGAAGGCTAACTTTACTGGTGCCTGTTCTGTGTGCTAGCCACTGTGTTAAGTTTTTCATATACTTAAATGCATGTACTCCTCACCACCAACCGATGAGGGAGGTACTAGTATTTTCTTCCTTGTGCAGCTGAGGAAACTTGAGGCAAAGTATAAGTCTCCTTGCTCAAGGTCACACAGTCAGCAAGTGTCCGAGGAGCTAAATAGAGAATTCTCAGTAGGGTGTCTGACTTGGAGGCCGGGCTTGCTTCCTTCTCACTTGCCCCATGTCAGCGAAGGAGGCTTCTTTAGAGGTCGAAACAGCGTGGTCCTTTTTGGGAAAAATGAAATGGACTGGAATAAAGGCCAACACTGCGTCATGACAGAGCACAGGCTTCTGTACCCAACAGGACTGTTAATCTCCATGTCTCTGGAGTCTTGTGTGAGGCCTTGAACAAGGAAGGCACCCAATACATATCTGATGGATGAATGAATGAAAGAATTAATGAATAAAAGCACTTTGAACAGTGCCTGACACATAGTAAGTACTCAATATACTGTTGCAATTATTAAGTGTGCTCATTGCTTGCCTTTGCTGTTCTAGGAAAGGGGGCCTGCGAGGACTGTCTTAGCAACACCTAAAGGCACATGGAGGTCACAGAAGAGGAAATCAATTCTATTAGATGTACTATTGATCAGGCTACAATGATACCCCCGCGAGATCCTGCATTGTGAACAAAATCCCAGTTCCAGCTTCCCCTTATGAACTGTGTGATCTTATTTACCTTGGAGGTGTCCTATAAAGCAGAGTTTTGCATAATTTGGAAAGCACCGTCCACGAGTCAAATACTATTATTCTGATTAACACTCTCACCACTGCTGCTCCACACTTAACAGATCACCCCTCTCCCTCAATGGAAAATGTTCAGTGACACCAGGAAAGGGGCAAAAGGGCTGTCATGCCAGGTGTTATCAGCCTGTTGGTGAGCCCCTGGGTTTTCCAGCAGACTTTACTTTTTTTTCTCCCCGACGAGATGGCATTATTGGATTTTGAAACAAATTTTAAAATGAAATCCAGAACAAATGCTCTGCCTAGGACTGTCGCAATGTTAGATTTATTGAGAAAAGTAAAATGACTTCAACTACTGATTTCTATAAAACAAGTACTCCTGCCTCTGATAAGAAATACAAACCAAAGAGTTGTTTTGGACACTAGAAGAAATACTGCAAATGAGTTCAATGTCTGATCCTCTAAGACTTAACATCTTTGTTCCTAATAATTAATTAATGGCTTGTTAATTAATCCTTAGGAATATTTTAGTAGCAGAAGAATGAAGCAAACTGAAGTCTGAGTTCCAGTTCTTCCAAGTCCTAGCTGTGTAATCTGGTGCAAAAGTTTTGTTTCTCTGATCAGGAACCTGTTTCTAATGGGGCAAGAAAATAAATGCGTTGGTCTCTTTTGGGGATGTCAAGGAATACCTGGCGTGTGCCTTGTGCCTGGACTTTAGAAGTACTCAGTGAATGGGAGGAGCTGTTAGGATTTCTATTTTTTTTAAGATTTTATTTATTTATTCATGAGAGACAGAGACAGAGACAGAGAGAGAGAGAGAGAGAGAGAGAGGCAGAGGCAGATGGAGAAGCAGGCTCCCCAAGGTCCAGGGAGCCCGATGCGGGAGCCCGATGCGGGACTCGATCCCAGGACCCTGGGATCATGACCTGAGCCAAAAGCAGACGCCAAACTGACCAAGCTACCCAGGTGCCCTGTTAGAATTTCTAAATTGCTTATCTTGATAACATATAATATTGATCTATGGAGATGAAAATCTCTTGGGGTTTACATCTATTGTCATGTTTAATGATCAACTTATTAAATGACTCCCCCAAATCAACTCCTTGATGCACAACAGGAACACTGCCCACTGATTCCTTTAGAACCACCAGAGATGGGGGGAAACAAAATCTTACAACTAAGCAGCAAACTACCCTATTGCTGAGACAAGTAGAATATTAAGGAAGGTGCCATTTGGAGGGATGAAAGCTGGTCCATGGTCAATCTAACAGAGAAGGATAAATTCGCTAACATCATCTTTCTGGAAGCTGAAGGGTCAAGATCTTTTTGAAAACCTTTAAAAAATGTTCACAATTCAGTGCTGGCATATTGGATTCTGGAGAAAGTAATTGGGCTAGACTATAAGAACGTACACATCCCTTTGGTTTATAATAATAAGAGAAAAGGCAATGGGTTTCTTAGTGTTTCCCCTGCCTGTAGGAATTGTTTAGACTTCTGTTCAGCCTTTTTTGCCAGGAACCTTCTCTGGACTCTTTTTTTCTTTTTTTAATTATGTTCAGTTAGCCAACATAGAGTACAGCATTAGTTTTTGATGTAGTGTTCAACAATTCATCAGTTGTATGTAACACCCAGTGCTCATCAACACTGTCCCTGGACTCTTAATCCCCTGACAAGTTTTAAGATCTAGTTAGATAGGCCAGAGTAGTACAGAAGAAACATTCCATGGTTGTGGAAGGGGGAAAAAAGAAAAAGAAAGAAAAATATTTAGTATATATATATATGCCTTACACCATCATATGTTTGTATGTTGTGTGCATGTGTATGTGTGTATTTTCCACCTAGATACATTTAGTCAAAAGAGGACTATGAAAGCACATATAGTGAGTATTTTCTAGGGAAGGTCTAACTTGGTAGATATTTTATTCTCAACTACTTTTAAATTCTCCATTCTAGACAGAGTGGAGAGGACATAACTTTAACTTTTACCCACTGGAAATCCTCATTATGGGGCACCCGGGTGGCTCAGTCAGTTAAGCATCTGCCTTCAGCTCAGGTCATGATCTCGGGGTCCTGGGAATGAACCCCGTGTTGGGCTCCCTGCTCCGCAGGGGTCTGCTTCTCCCTTTCCCTCTGCCCCTCCCCTCTGCTTGTGTGCTCTCTCTCAAATAAATAAATAAAAGCACTGGGTGTTATACTGAACTGATGAATCATTGAACATTATATCAAAAACCAATGATGTACTATACTTTTGCTAATTGAATTTAAATTTAAAAAATCCTCATTAAATGATGTTGCTTTTTTTTAAGTTGTATTTGGAATGATCTTAGATTTAGAGCTGGGAAGGGATACGTTCCCTTTACATAAAGAAATTCTAGGCCAGGCGTGGGCTGGAGAGTTTATGACCTCCCTGGAAAGCTGAGCTGCTCACCACAAAGTCATGATGTCTCTTAAGCTTACAACCTAAACAGAACAAATGATGACAAATGTTTCAAATGTCATTTTCTTTCTTATTGTCAATTTTAAGCTTCATCAGAAAGTACTAAAACAGGCTATTATAAATTATGGATGGTTGTATTTGAACAGAATCAGATGTAAATGGTACTCCCATTTTTACACTCAAATCTACTGCTTTAGGAGAATGAGGTTAAGGAGGATGTTATGGCATCCTTGTTGTTGCTCAATAAACCCGACACTTAGATTAGAGGTAGAAACTGTCAGTGTCTCAGTTACTTTCCAACAGTTAAAAGACTCTTTAAACAGATAAGTTTTTAGTTGACTTTCCTGCTTGACAATGTCATTAGTTGAATACTGTACCTTGTCGTCTCCTAACATGACAGGTGGCTGAGAAATCTGTCTGTTAACCTTCTCAAGGAGCATCTGTCACTTGCATAAAATCACTTCTTCCCACTCTGTGAAAGATGTTTGCTACTTTCTTCAGAAAATATTCAATATGGCCCTTTAAGAATGTTAAGTTTCTTAAAGTATTTTTAGGGTTAATTTCTCACGTTCAGTTTTGCATTAATTCATTCATTTTCAAAACGGGCCTCAGTTCCAGTCCATTTTATTATCAGAGAAAGAGCAATTTTTTTTAAAGATTTTATTTATTTGAGAGAAAGTGAGCACGCATGGGGGGAAGGGGCAGAGGGAGAGGGAGAGAAGCAGACTCCCCACTGAGCGGGGAGCCCAATGCAGGCTCGATCCCAGGACCCTGAGATCACGACCTGAGCTGAAGGCAGATGCTTAACCGACTGAGCCACCCAGGCGCCCTGAGAAAGAGCAAGTTTTTGCTTTGCTAGAGAGGTAAGATCTGTTATGAACATGCCAACCCACCCCCCCCATACACTCCCTTTTGGTTTTCAGAAACTAAAGGTGGACAGATATATGAAACAAATGTCGTTTAATATTATAGCCATCCATGACAGGATGAGAATTCTGTTAACATTTTGGTTATGCCATGTTACCATGAATACTCTAGAAGGTTTCAATTTTTGAAATTAAATCATGTACAGCTCAAAGTCATCTAAGTTACCGAGTGAGCACAATGGTTTCTGAAGACTCTGAAAGAGCTCTAGAGCTCTGTAGAGCCATAAGGTCGTGGCTGAGGTCAGACCTTCTACCCAGCATTGTGTTCGCAAGAAGCATGAGAAATAGGCACGAGGCTTGAGTGGTTCCCCTGACAAATACTCACAGCGTTTCTTCCAAATCGATCCGCGATATCCATCACCCACATGTTCACTTGTGTCACTTGTCTCTCCTCAAAGCAGAGTACAAAGTGTATCATACCAGCTCTGCTCCATCCTTCTCCTACGAACTCCCACCAAACAAAACAAGTAATTTGAAATTTCCGGTGGTTCAAAATGACAGAGATTTCATTGTATTAAGTGGCCTCGATGTGCTGGTTTCTTACAAAACTCACACAACAGCATGACAAAGACCATGAGTCAGTCACCTCATACTATTGCGTGAAAAGGAAAACAAAATACACGAAGCATTGAGCATTTTCTCAGCATGATTATCATGTGTCCAGAAAAGTTAAGAGACTTGCCCAAGGTTACATGGATTGGAAGGATACTGGGACATTTTCAAAAGCAGAGGAGAGAAAATAGGAGTTATGGGTTACCTTAAAAGGCCCTGGCCTTTCAGGGTGCCTGGGTGGCTCAGTTGGTTAAGCGACTGCCTTCGGCTCAGGTCATGATCCTGGAGTCCCGGGATCGAGTCCCACATCGGGCTCCCTGCTCAGCAGGGAGTCTGCTTCTCCCTCTGACCCTCCACCCTCTCATGTGCTCTCTCTCTCTCTCATTCTCGCTCTCTCAAATAAATAAATAAAATATTAAAAAAAAAAACTATTTAAAAAAAAAAAAAAAGGCCCTGGCCTTTCAGAAATGGGGGGCAAGGGGGAGTCCTATAGCAATCCTAAGATTCCAAGCATAGGAAGAATTATTATGCAGAGAACAAGTTTCTGCTTATATTACTTCCTCACCCAAGAGAACCAACTTGCATAAAATGTAGCATGAGGAAATCTGCTTAAGCAGTTTCTAGAAAGGAGCATCTTTTAAAAATCCACATAATGACATAAATTAGTAATAGCCTCAGTAGGTCCCTGAAATGAATGAATGGTTGAAATAGGCTAAACGAGGGACTGAGTAAAATAGAAGAACTTCAAATAAGATAGCCTCTCTTTGCATTTACTGCTCCCTCTACTGGAATGCTTTGCCCTCAGAACTACACATGGCTCTCTCACTCACTTCATTTAGATCTCTGAATGACATTGGAACAATGACATTTAATAAACTGTCACCTCTTGCAACGACGTGGATGGAACTAGAAGGTATTATGCTAAGCGAAATAAGTCAGTCAGAGAAAGAATTATCATATGATCTCACTGATATGAGGAATCTGAGAAACAAGACAGAGGATAATAGGGGAAGGGAGGGAAAAATGAAACAAGACGAAACCAGAGAGGGAGACAAACCATAACAAACTCTTAATCTCAGGAAACAAACTGAGGGTTGCTGGAGTGGAGGGGGGTGGGAGGGATGGGGTGGCTGGTGATGGACATTGGGGAGGGTATGTGCTATGGTGAGCGCTGTGAATTGTGTAAGAATGATGAATCACAGACCTGTACCCCTGAAACAAGTAATACATTATATGTTAATAAAAAAAATAAACTGTCACCTCCCAGAAATGGTTCCACTGGCCATCCATTCAAAAAGCGGTCAGTGGAATTTCTGGAGAAAGACAAATATGGCAGAACTCTATTTTCCTGATTTCCTCCTCTTTTTGGTACTATTGCTCTGGCAGCTTTTAGCAAAATTTAGGAAATCGGAGCTCAAAGGACCCCCAAAGCAACCCCTCCTCCAATAATTTATCTTCCCTCTGCCTCATTTTTCTTCATAGCCTTTATTATACCTGAAATTACAGAATACATTTATCTGTTTACTAGTTGATTATCTACCTCCCATGTTGGAATATACACTCCGTGAGGGCAGGGACGTCTGTCTTGTCCAACTCCCAGTGCCTAAAGCATTGCCTGGCTAGTAGTTAAGTGCACCGTACACGTGTTTTTGAAGGAATGAACAAATCTCTAGCTCCAACAGTCTTTGAAACTTTTGTTCTTCCAATAAGACCTATCATGCCTTCTGCCTGTTTCCCAATGAGCAGAAAGGAGCTTTGTGAGCCCCTTGTCCCCCATATGAATGTCCATGGAGAAAAGACTGGATCCATGGAATACGAAACAGAAGCCCTCTAGCCCAGAGAGGAGGCATCCACCTCTTTTCCATAGGGGAAGCTTTCATTGCAGAGAAGGGATGGCCCCAGGCTAGGCTGTCCAAAAGGGGAGGGGGGACATTCTTCCGCAGGCTGCCTCTGCAGCTCTGGGAAGGCACCCACGGTGGCCAGCAGTGGAGAAGAGTGTTTATCATTGGCTGGGAACCAGGTGGAAGAACTGCAGGTGTGGTGAACTGGTCAAAAAATGTTGGGTGAGTCTCAACATTTCTGACAGCTCGGAGACACTGCTTCTAAAACTGCATATGCCAAATCTTCATTTGGGGGATATGGGTCAAAGTGTTTAAGCAGAGGTTACTCAGGTAATTCTTCCCTGACCCCACCTGCATCCATCTGAGCCTAGAAGAGACAAGATCCTGACTTTATTGGATAATCTATATCTGGGCTCCATTCCCACCGGCCAAGTTCTGGGCTTGGGGCCTGGGCATTGTCAATATTTTTTAAAGTTCTCCAGGGGATCCCAATGGGCAAGCAGGGTTAAGCACCAATGGATTAAAGCAAAGTATTAATTTCATTACCCATATCTGGAGCCCTTTCATTTTTTCCAAGGATTTGGCTCCTTGTGGAGGAGGAAGACCATTTTCAGAAATATGGGAAGAATACCATACAAAACCAACCCTACACACACACACACACACACACACACACACACACACACACACGCGCGCGCGCAAAATCTACCTTTCATCATATCATCTTCCTTCTATTGGGAGGGCTTCAAATTTCTTCATCTGTCTGAACATTCTTATGCCATAAGACAGACAGCTAAGTTCATATCACCACCAATGGAATTTCTGGAGAAAGACAAATATGGCAGAACTCTATTTGCTTGATTTCCTCCTCTTTTTGGTACTATTGCTCTAGCAGTTTTGATGAAATTTAGGACATTGGAGCCCAAAGGGCCCTCAATGCAACCAGCTGAGATCCCCCGCTGAGGATAAGGTCTTCTAAGTTGCAACAGGATGTTAGATTTGCATATGTCTCCACTCCTTTCAAATAAACCACTGCACTTGTGAAGAGCGCTTGCTGGTTGCATAACCCTGATGTGGTTGCTTTCCCAAGGGCACTACCTGTTTAAAGGGAGAATCTGTAAAATGCAAGAAAGCCTGAGATCAAGCAAGCTGGATTGCGGGCATGTGAGACAATGCCCCCTGCCCCAGGTGCTTCCCTTTTGTCTAACACTAAATATTAAAGACTTTGAAGAAAGGAACTCCTGGCTCCACCACGTATAGGAGATTGGTAATTAATGAAATTTACCTTTGGAGAAACTTCGGTGCCAGAATTTTACATTTGAACATCTCTTCATGACAAGAAGCAATGCTCACTTTTAAACAAGGAACATGTGGTTTTTCTCAACAAACCTCTTTGGCCCGCCTTAGTTTGTGCATTTTCCCCCTTTTTAATAAGCACAAAGTAGATCGTTGTTTAATAATAATGTCACTTTTTTTTTAAGATTTTATTTATTTTTTTGACAGAGAGAGACACACAGAGAGAGGAAACACAAGCAGGGGGAGTGGGAGAGGGAGAAGCAGGCTTCCCACTGAGCATGGAGCCCGATGTGGGGCTCAATCCCAGGACCCCGGGATCATGACCTGAGCCGAAGGCAGACGCTTAACGACTGAGCCACCCAGGCGCCCCAATAATGTCACCATTTCACATTAAGTGTCTAAAAGGAAGTGCTGTGTTTTCTAAGTTGCTAGTGTGTGTGTGTGTGTGTGTGTGTGTGTGTGTGTGTGTGTGTGTGTATTTGGGGATTTGGGAGGGAAAGCAGGTTCACTGTCCTGGATTGTCACTGTAAACTCAGCTGGAGTTAAGACATTCCAATTAACTGGCAAAAGGAACCTATCACCTTCAGAGGATGTCTAAAAAGATGAGGGGGACAGTTACAGCTAGAGCTAACAGTTATTGAACACTAAATATGTGTCAGGCGCTGTGTTAATTATCTCACATGTATAATTTTCTTTAATCCTCCTACCAAGCCACTGAGGTAGAAACTACTATTGTATCTACATTACAGGTGAGAAAATAAGGCACAAGAAAGATTAGGTAACTTGCCGCAAAGAAACAAATCCATTGTGATTCAGTGGTGTCTAGCAGTAAAGACATCTAACACATCTTTCTGGGGAGAGTCTTGCCAGAAAAACCCATACATTTCTGATGAACAGTGTCAGCTGCGTTATAATCTGGCCCTGACTCACTCCTCGGTTTCCCCTCCAATCCCTCACAGAGAACCTACTGCAGTCAAATGCATTGACTCACCCAACTGCAAAATGGAATGCTTTCCATCCCCATGCCACCCCTCTTCTGTATCAAAATCTACCCACCTTCAAGTGCAAGTATCACTTTCTCCACAAAGCCCTCCCAGCCACTCAAGGACAGCCAGCTGTAAGAATGTTGTGTCCCCTTAATTCCACAAAACACTCCATCTTTAAGAAATATCGTATGTCTTTATCACAGACCCATCTGTCATATAAACATATTTTAAGCTCCCTCCTGAATAAGCACAATACCTGGCATATTGCAGATCCCGAATGAAAATGTTCTCACTATCATTTCTCGGACTAAAAAAAGTTCAGATTATCTTATGACGTTTGCTGAGCACGCATGTAATCAACAGATAACTGTTAAGGACAGAGGGGAACTAGGAAGTTTGACTCGACAGACACATAATTCTGTACCAGCAGTTGCTGGAAGATGTTTCTCTATCCAGCTACCTGCACCGGACTGGAAGTTGGTTTTAAACTGGAGGGGCTTTCATGGCTGTGCTCTCTCCTGGGGTGCTTCTGGCAGGTGTGACCGGCAGCACCGGGAGTCTCCGCACGCACGTTTCCATTTCGGACACAAGCAGAGGCGGCACTAAACCATGCTATCCTGTTTTTACGAACCTCAATATGACAGGTGGTAGACACAGGCACAGCACCAGCAGAATTGGTAAACACGGAGCCACACATTTGAAATATGCAGGAACAACAAACCGGATTCTCGAATCCATGTCAAGAGAGGGTTCGAAACCGCAGTCCTGAATGACAGAGCCAAGTGTTAGGCTAGTGATATGCTAGTGAAAGCATAAATCCCCACCTGGGAAGCCCCAGGGGTGTCACCTACGCACACTCAACAATGCAGAATGCAGGGTCTTCCTTTGAGTACAGACTAAGGTGAAGGCAGAAAATGATTATGCACTGTAATTCCCCTTTGCTTCCTCCCGTTACACAATGAGTAACTGTCCTTTCTCTGTGTGAACTGTTCAAGTAAAAGGCTTCTGCTAGCTCTTCTTTGCCATACGAAAAAGGAAAGCAAAATCCCCGTTTTCCAAGCCTGGAGTCTTTTTCATAACAAAACCAAATGAGGGGGAAAAAAGACCGACTCTCATCAGGGGACAATTACCTAGACAATTAAATGGTTGCTGCAGACAATCTGTGGGGACCAACGGCCTGGAGTCCTACATCTTAAGATGCAAAATTTATTTACGGCTGAACTTTCTTGATGGACAACTGCTGAGGGAAAATGACTTGCTTCCTTTGCCTGACAAAGAAAATTTCGGCGGCTGCTGTGCAACTTTGATTTCCAGAGAGCTAGAGATTGAACCTGTCATCTGTATAACAGCTTTTGTTCCACTGGAAGACCACATCATGGCATAGTGCAGTGATGGGCCCTGAAGGGCTTACTGTCCCACTCTCAGGGTGTCCTGGGTGGGACGTTTATTATGTGTGCCTTCTTCATTGAATCCGTGATCAATACCCCTCTCAACACTAAGGACTGGCAAATTCTCCTTACTGACACACAGATATGAGACAACGAAAACATGTCTACTGTGAAAGGGATGCCTGGGTGGGGGGCGGGGGAAGGGTCACCTAATAGAACAGACAAGCAAAAAAAAGACAATGGTGGACCTTATCACATTCGAAATTCATGTGCCAGTCCCTCTTCTAACTTATTCTAATTAAACACAGGCATGCATTCACCGCTTGCATTCCTAGCGCAGACTGTGAGCTGAAAACTATTAACCAAAGTCCTGCCTGTCTCCTTAAGCTAAAAAAGGCTCTGCCGAGCAGCTTCACAACCAGCAACAATGAAAAGGAAGATTGCAGGTTCATACCTTAACCTCCTGATTGGTAAAGACCTCGACATCCACCACACAGGCAACCAGAGTGGAAACATCACAGTCCATGCTAGGGGCTGGCATTCCCCCTCCTGAATTTTCAATCAAGAGCTAGGCGACCTCAGAGCTGTGCGTGATGGGAAGAGCCTCCAGGTGGATGTGGCCGTGGCCGGCCCCGGGTGCCGCCTCGCCCTGGGGATCTCCGGCGCTCGGCACCTGGAGCCCGCTCCCTTTGCACGCACGCAGCCCGCGTCTGAGGCTGCACAGCCGACTAATGAACGGCCCCGGCTCTCTCATGGCAATGACATCACCACCAAGACTGACACAAGCTGAAGCTATTTTTTTTTTCCCCCAAGCCTTTTATCTCTAGGCAGTGCAGTGGAGCAAATTGAACATGATTATGTGCTAAATCTGAACTCAGACTAAATCAATTCAGGCGGCATTCGCTAGGAACTGAGTCATAGCTGTTGTTTCAGCCGAGTGCTTATGTTTGCAAAAAGCAAGGGGGAGAATCTGACACGAGAGGCTCTGCTTCGGGAGGGTGGGTAAGTAATTCTGCAGATGAGCCTCCTGAGGTTAAGGTGTGACAATTTTCTGCCTCAGAGATGAGCAGGAAGTTGAGGCATTTTGCAAATTGCTTGGCTTCTGTTAATTGCCCTGTGCCGCTCAGCAGCCACACATGTTCTGGACATCCTAATGCATCCCGGGCACGGGCTGAATAGAAATCCATTCTTGGAGTGACTAAAGAGCTGGTCGTCAGTCATTTAGGCGGCCTGGTAGGAGAAGATAATTAGAGGTTTGTGAAATTCTATTTGAAGCACATAAGTGCAGACCAGTAACTCTAAAAGCACCCTTCCAAGCACGAGATTTCAGACTATCTCCAAGGTCATTCAAACCAAAAGCAATCCTGGAAAAGGAGTTAGAGCAAACGTCTCATGCAGGGACAGATGGCAGAGTCTAATGGGCAAATGCACTGATGTGGGTCACTGTCAGAGCCTCGGGGCTCTATTTCGCCTGAGACTTTGAATGTGTCTGGTTGCTTTTTTTGGTCTCTCTTCCTGATTGTGTATCGCTGAGGGGCAGGGCCACGGATAATTCACCTTTGTATCTGAGACTTGAGCAGAGTGGAAAGAGAAGGCAACAATTGTTTAATGAATGAATCAACTAAACAGGAATAGCCTTCTTTGATGGCAGGGGTGAGCAAAGAGAAAATATCAGATGAGTTTTTATTTTATCATTAGTTGTAAAAGTCCCAGTAGAACTCACTAACATTCTCGCAGGATTTATTCCCCCTGGGAATGCGGTGGCATCTTTGGTGGCCATGAGAGCATCAGATTGGCACCTTTCTAACACATGATTGGACAAAGCATTCCCATTTTGCATGCAGATGAGAAAGGTGACTTTTCAGACCACAAGTACAAGTTTTGTGGTTGGTCCTCATTGGATTACAATTGGACTTAGTGTCCGTTCCCCTTCAGTAAGAGATTTCCCATGCTAAATGAAAGCAGTCCACAAATACAAATATTTGATGAAATTTTGTGGGTGTGTCTGTCTGTGTGTATCTTTGTGTGTCTGTGTGGCACTTACTATGGTGTCCAGGCCACTTTGGGGAATATGAAGTCATATATGCAGATAATTTAGCTAACACTTATTGAGTGATGACTATATGCAAAGCTCTGCACCAGATGCTCTTAAGGGTAAAATGATGAATAGGCAAAATTCACTATCCTCACGGGCCTTAAAATCCAGTGGAGGAGATAAGACATGGAGACAAACATCTATACAATGAGCCAGTGGCCGTCGAGATGGTGGCTGAGGAGCTACAGACAGCATTTAGTGGCAACCCTGGAGGAAGAGCAATGGCTAATGAAGGCAGCTATGGCAGGTGAGCATCAAGAAGGAGGACATGGCCTCTGCTCTGATCTTGCAACATGGGTAGGGCTCAGTAGACAGAGAAGGTGAGGGGAGCCCATCAGATAGGGGCAGCAGACTAGAAATGCTCAGACCAAAAAAAGAATAGGTTATTTGAGGGGCAAGGCATACTGAAGCTCAAATTTGACTGTAGCCAGGAGTAGACAAGGGAACAAGAGACAGATGACTCAAAGCCTTGAGGGACCCTTAGTGTCTACTCAGTTGACCATGGAATGCCAGGAAAAGTTTTTGAGAACATATATGGAGCTTATATATATACATAAATATAGCTAAAATGTAAAGTATATACAAAGATGAATATAATTTTGAATACCATCGACATCTGTTCAAGAGGCAAAACAAAGACATCACTACTCTTTCCATATGCCATGGCATATGCTAAAATTGACTTTTGTAAAATTTCACACCAGCGGCATGCTGTTAAGTGTCTAACAATCAGCTCGCTGAAAAGAAAAGCCCAGGGTCTAGTGTTTGCTGATTTCTGTGGTGTAAATACTCTTATCAGGGCCGATTGCAAGCAACTAATATGAAGTCACTTGAATGCGAAGTTGGGAAGCGATGCCTATGGTCTGTTCACATCAGCTGATTGATCTGCCTGCAGTGGACCACTGTTTCAGTCCTGAAAACATTTCATCTGCAGAGGTTAGGTCCAGCATGCATGTCCAGTGCCCATCAAGGAACAGCAGGGCAGTAGGAACACCGCATTGTAATCACTGGGATCTGTGCATTCTTTCACACTTTCTATGTAGGAAAGAGCTAGAAAGGACTAACATCTGTTATTTCAAGAAAACAGCCATGCTATGATAAGTCTTGGCAGGAGGACATTAGTCTATCCAGGAGGCAGAGACCCACTCAAAATTGTAACATAAGTACTTTTTTCTGATGCATCCTTAGTTTCTCCATTCTGATTTGTTTCTGCACTGGAGATTCCTTCCTGTGCTCCAGAAACCACTAACTTTATGCTTTCCTCTCTTAAAACTCTTTTCAAGGATACAGGTATCAACTCATTTATATTAGCATGAAATGACTGATAACTCAGAGTATTACCCATCACAAAGGAATCTGTATTTTAACAAGGGGACCGAATATTAAGTTGAGTAAATAGTGTTTTTAGGGTGGAATTATATGCATTGAGAGCATATGGTGATTCTAAAATAAAATTATTGGGCTTTTAAAATAGGTTGGCTCAACAAATTGGATATATAATACAATTCAATTGCCTCTACAAAGGCAGTCATTTTCCTATAGACCAGAGCCCCTAAGGGGTCTCCATGTTAAAATAGTGTCCTGTTTCTCTAGATAGAGTGTAGATTTTATAGCTGGGAGATGACTGACAGGCTTGGAGGTGTCTGGGGTATGTATATAAGCACCCTGGCTGATGACTATAAGGCCCTACATACCCTGGCTCCTACCCACTCTCCCATCTCATCTTATACCATTTTTCCCTGTGCCCCCCATCTCCCAGACCCACTGGTTTTCTTGGCATTCCAAAGAAGCACCAAGTTCCTTCTTATCTCAGGGCCTTTGTACTTTGCTATTGCCTTTGTCTGAACATACCCAGATCTCTTCATGGCCGGATCCTTCCTATCATCCATCTCTCAGCTCAGATACCATCCCTTTGGAGAAATTCTCCCTGATCACCTAAAATAAAATGTGTACACAAACATACACATGCACGTACACACACACACACACACACACACACACAAACAGAATCAATCCCTATCCCAGCATCTTCATTTTAATTTTATTCATAGCACTTTTCATTCTCTGAAATTACTGTTCACTTTTTTATTTATTGTTTGTTCCTCCAACTAGAATTTAATCTCCACAAAAGCAGAGATTTTGCCTATTCTGTTCACTGCTTATTCTCGAGGGCTAGAAGAGTACCTGACACTTAGGAGGTGTTCTATTAAATATCTGATGCATGAATGGATAAGTAAATGAATAAATGCATCTTAAAAGACAAGTAGAGGGACTCAACCCAAAAGAGGTGCCTTCTGATCTAGGAGTTTTAGTTTTAGAAAGGTCCTTGCAGGAAGGTATATGGGCATAGAAATTCAGTGATCACCCCCATTCCTGACAGCTGAATCCTGGCACAGCTCTGCTCAGGAGCACCCTTTCCCAGCAGAAGTGGCCATAAAATCATACAATTCATCCAAACCACTGCTTTTCCAATGACTGACCACATTAAGAAAATGGATGCAACATGATGCAGACCCTTTAGACAAAGATCACTTTCCTGCCCCTCTGGCCAAGCCATTCTTACAGTCACCTCTAAGTAGGCAGGAGGAGATATGCACCTTTTTAATCCAGAGGCAGCAGCCAAATCTGCCTTGCTAATGAGCACAAATATTCCCATGAAAGCTATGGGATGTCAAAGGCTTTGCTCCTCTACATGTCTTTTGGTATCACTTGTTTTTAATATTCATCATCAAAAACCTCAAACATATTCAGAACTAGAAAGGATATAATAATAAGCCTTCACATACCCACCAGTCAGGTGCAAGAATAACTTTGGGGGCCAATCTTGCTTCCTCTCTGCCAGTGGGCTTCAGAGTGTGGTCCCCACCAACAGCATCAGCATCATCTGGAAACTTGCTAGAAAGGCAAATTCTTGAATCCCACCCAAGACTGAATCAGAATCTCTGGAGGTGAGGCTGGTATCTGTATTTTAATTAGCCCTCCAGGTGATTCCAATGCAAGGCCAAGTCTGAGGATCACTGCTTCATGTCCCTACTCACACCCAGTTATTTTGAAGCAGACGTCTGACCCTATCTCCTGTAAACATTTCAGTATGTACCTCGAAAAGATAAGGGTTCCTCTTTGGAAATCACAATACCTATCATCACACAACCCAAAAGAAAGACTACTTCCTCAGTATATCATCAAATATCCTGCCAGCGTGCACATTGCTCCAAACTACCAATGTTCCCTTTCTTCTCATCCACTCTCTGCTCCCTCCCCTGTCTCATCCTGCTGTCCCCTTCCTTCCTTCTTTCCTTCATTTGTTAAGTTTGTTGGTTTAAATTGGAATCCAAGCTGTGGTGTCTTCATTGTCTCTTTTAATCTATAGAATTCTCCCACATCTCTTCTTTTTTTTTTCCTTCCTTGCAGTTTGCTGTTGATGATGAAATCATGCCATTTGTCCTTTAGTTTCCCCAGTCTGTATTTTCATGATGAGCTCCATACAGTGTCATTTAACTTGTTCCTCTGTTACCTGTAGGTCCTGTTAGTTAGATTCAGAAGACTGATGGATTCAGGTGTGGCAGGACTCCTTCCTAGATGGTGTTGTGTTCTTCCATCAGGGAGTAGGTAATGCCAGGCTGTCTCTCCTCTCATGCAAATGCCTAGACTCATTCTTTCTTTAGCATTTGCAAAATAATGGTACTCCTTCTTCATGTGTTCATGGACTACTTCCATGAAGAGGAACTACTCATCTACATTTGTGTAAGACAGGCAAAATACACACTTTACTCTTTTCCTTTATTAGCTAGTTTTTAAAAATAATTTGTTTCCTTATTATCCTTCAAAGAAGATCATTGAGGTTTTTTTAAGTGTTATTATGAACTCATGAATTAAATATATTTAGTGAGTTTAAATACAGTGTAGTTTTATTTTATTGATGCTTCAATTGCCCATCTTTGGCTGGTGAGAGTCTAATAGTGAGTTTAAATCCACTGTAGTTTTATTTTATTGATGCTTCAATTGCCCAYTTTGGTTGGTGAGAGTCTAATAGTGAGTTTAAATCCACTGTAGTTTTATTTTATTGATGCTTCAATTGCCCATTTTGGTTGGTGAGAGTCTAATCAGGTTGGCTCCTCCTTTTGACACAATCCCAGTGTCTTCGAGGGCTACCTCTCCTTCTGGCATGACAAGATATTCCAGGCTCATCTTGTCCATTTCCTGTTTCAGATGAAGAATCAACAATTTCTCCAAGGAGGCTCAGTTCCATTTAGCAAGTATTTTAATGTATTTTCAGATCATAATTTATATACTTATAGAGAGGTGCTCTTCACACCGGGTTGGTTATTATTTATAAGCATTTCAGTGGACATAGCTAGGAATTATATAAATGTATTTAAAAGATAGCATAGGAGTTCAGACTGATGATTTCAAACCCAAGACTACAGTGTTTTTGCTGAGACACATCAGTCTTATATCTGTATCCCCTTCCTTCTATATCAAATATCTTGGCCATTACCAAAAACATAATTATTCATTTGCCTTATCCCATACTATCTGTATAGCAGCCTTGGAATCACATTATTAATACTACAAGGAACAATTTAAGATTTTTTTTTCCAGTTCTTTTTCTCCTTTGGGTATATCCCATAAGGGAGATACAAGTTACGGTGTCTTACAGTCATTTGAAATAGTCCCTCTACTTTTTTTTAACTTGAATATTGATGAATTTATTACAGAAACTGAATTCACACTTGTTATTGTTTTAAAGCAATAAAAAAGACTCCAGGCCCAGAAGATTTCACTGCCAAATTCTACCAAACATTTAAGGAAGAAATAATTCTAATTTTACACAATCATTTAAGAAAATGGAAGAAAAGGAAACTTCTTAAAAACATTAGAAAGAAACGTGCTGACCAATATCTCTCATGAAGATAGATACAACCCCCCTCCAAATGTTAGCAAATCAAATTCAGCTGTGTATAAAAAGGATAACACATCACAACCCAGTGAAGTTTATCATGGAAATGCAAGATCGGTTCAACATTCTAAGGAGAATCAATACAATTTATCATGTTAACAGACTCAAGCATAAAGTCATGTGATAATCTCCACAGATGCAGAAAAAGAATTTGAAGCTTCCATCCCAATATACCTAGCAATGGCCTCAGGTCCATGTACTTCTCAGCAGAAAGACCCTGTCAGCAGGTCAATACTTATATGGCCTGAGGTGAGCTGTGCTTGTTATGTGTTCTATTTATTGATTTATTTAAGAGAGAGCACGCATGCATGCAAGAGATCACAAGCAGGGGGAGCAGCAGGGCGGCAGAGGCAGAGGGAGAAGTAGGCTCCCTACTGAGCAGGGAGCCTGATGCAGGGCTCAATCCCAGGACCCTGGGATCATGATCTGAGCCAAAGGCAGACAGTTAACGGAGCCACCCAGGCGCCCCAGCTTGATTATGTGGTCTAAGAAATAAGGACTGCATGGGTATACAGATATCACCTGGACAGTGATCTTTCCAAATCAAGCTCCTTGAGCCCTCTGTCATGGATGGAGAAGTGGGGGGAGGTGAGAAGGTGATGCTCCTTTCAACAAAACATTTCTGTCTTGGTCATCAGCATTTTACAAAGATCTGAGTTTTAGGAGAAATGAACAAGAGAGGCGATTGGAATAGCTCAGGGGCCTTCAAACTTCTTTTGATAATGTTTTAATGGGATTTATGAATCTCACTTTGTGGCTTAAACAAAAATCCTTCCGCCGAGAACTTGAACAGTACTTTTGCAGACGTCCTCTTGTGTTATGAGACACTAGGAGGCAGTGATGAGTCCCAAACATTTTTCTTGGTGAAATGCCTTCTCTTTTCTTTGGGATGTTTCTCTCTGTAGCCCCAGGACTATGTGATATCCATCTGGCCTTTGAGACAACAGCAGTAGAATGTTTTCCAGTAATACCTGGAGCAGAGCTCTTGGTGGATCTGTTCTAATAATAGTAAGGGCTTGAAACTAATTGTAACCCTACTTTCCATTCATTTGCTCATTGTTTACCATAAAATTCAACATTCCTATCATGGCTCACAAGGCGCTACCCTCTAGCCCCTTCCCCTGTGACTCTGTTCTCTAACTTCCAGCCACTATTTCAAAAAGCCTTCCCAAAATTTGCCTTCAGACCTGCTGTTCCCTCTACGTGAGATTCTCTTTCCCTCATTCCCCACCTGCTTAATGCCGTCATGTTTCAAGTGTCATCCTAAAGGTCTTCCTCAGGGATACCTGCCCTGAACACACCACCCAGCTAGGAACTGTTGTCTCCTATACTGTCTCCTCGTACCCACACTGTTTTTTCATTGCACTTAGCACAATTTGCTCTTTTATATCCATTTGTGATCTTGTCTTTGGCATTTCTCCCACCAAGTTGCAAATTCCATGCAGGAAGGAGCAAATTTCACTTTATTTTTTTTCCCCCAGGAAAATTTAACAGGCTTATGTATAATTGTTATAAAGTTGAACTTGTTCACTGAAATATTTTGATTTGCATTAATGCTTTATGTCCCCACATTTATATTAAAAAAATCACATACAAATGAAAATGGAAAAACTGCCAATACCTGATCTCTGTCCCCTATTTTTCCACTTGCAATCATATGCTTAGGTACCTTCTGACCCCATGGGGGGAAATATCTAATGTTCAAAACTACTACTAACAGGAAGAAAAGAATCCTTTTTTTTTTTTAAGAATTAAATGTTTTCCATCCTAGTGGATTCTTTTTTTTTTTTTTTTTTTTAAGATTTTACTTATTCATTTGAGGTAGAGTGAGAGAGAACACAAGCAGGGCGGAGAGGCAGAGGAAGAGGGAGCAGCAGACTCCCTGCTGAGCAGGGAGCCTGACATGGGGCTTGATCCCAGGACCCTGGGATCATGACCTGAGCTGAAGGCAGATGCTTGGTCATCTGAGCCACCCAGGTGCTCCCCTCATAGTGGATTCTTTTTTAAAATTTTTTATTGTTATGTTAGTCACCATACATTACATCATTAGTTTTTAATATAGTGTTCCATGATTCATTGTTTGTGCATAACACCCAGTGCTCCATTCAATACGTGCCCTCTTTAATACCCATTACCAGGCTAACCCATCCCCCCACCCGCCTCCCCTCTAGAACCCTCAGTTTGTTTCTCAGAGTCCATCGTCTCTCATGGTTCGTCTCCCCCTCCGATTTTCCTCCCTTCATTCTTCCCCTCCTGCTATCTTCTTCTTTTTTTTTTTCTTAACATATATTGCATTATTTGTTTCAGAAGTACAGATCTGTGATTCAACAGTCTTGCACAATTCACAGCGCTCACCGTAGCACATACCCTACCCAATGTCTATCACCCAGCCACCCCCCCCCTCCCCCCCCCCACCACTCCAGCAACACTCACTTTGTTTCCTGAGATTAAGAATTCCTCCTCTATCCCACCAACTGGATAAAAAGTTAGGTTCATTGGTTTCAAGAATTTTTACTTTTAGAAACATTTACTTTGTAAGGTTAATTTGTTTCTAAAATGTTTCCAAAGTTGTTTGTTTTTTTTCCAAAATAAAATCTTTGAATTCATAAGGATTATCATTCCCATTAAACTTAATTTTGTTTTATAATCATAAAAAATATTGCATGGTTCAAAAGTCAAAACTACAAATCTACAAAGAAATAGAGCTTCTATCCCTGTGTCCTCCACCCCATTCCCCTCCTCCCTCCCATACAGGTCACTGTTATTTCATTTTTATTGTTTATCCATTCTTTTGTTACCAAAAAAAGCAAAACTAGCAAATATATATGTTTATTTTCCCTCTCCTTTTTAGACAAATGACAGCATATTTGCACACTTTGTCTTGCTTTTATCACTAAAAAATGTGGCCCTAGAGATCATTCCATAGTAATATATAGTAATATTCCTAGTCCTTTTTATAGCTGTATAGTATTCCACCATTTATGAAGTTTGCAAAACTAGGCCCCTATTGATAGGCACTATGACTGTTTCCAGTCTTTTGCGATTAAATAGTGCAGCCATGGATAACTTTGTTCATGCCTTTTCATGTTTTGGGACAGACTGCAGAAGTGGAATTGCTGGGTTAAAAGGCAAGTGTATATGTGATTTTGCTAGATCCAGCCAAACTCTCCTCCATAGAAGTTGTGCTATTTTGCTTCCCAACCAGCAATTTATGAGAAAGTATCTCCCTGCAG
The DNA here is from genome assembly GCF_003265705.2 of Callorhinus ursinus. Lineage (NCBI taxonomy): Eukaryota > Metazoa > Chordata > Mammalia > Carnivora > Otariidae > Callorhinus > Callorhinus ursinus. The sequence continues at coordinate 4,881,536 of NW_027397084.1, forward strand.
CATGTGTTAGGGAATGTATTGGACATCTGCCCATCTGGTGAGCAAGATGTAGTTAGTCTAGTGTGGAGTTTGATTTGCACTTCCCTTATTATGGACACACTTATGGGTCTTTCTGTATGTGCACTAGTACAGCATTGTTCTAGCCAATCCCCACTATCTTTTTCCAGCTAATTCAGGTTCTGTTTCTCACCTGAGCAAGCAAAACATCCTAAACACACTCCAAAAGGCCTCAATGAGCTTTGTTCGCATTACTTTTATGAGCAAAGTGGAGCACTGGCTCCTGCAGTTAAGAGCCATTTACACTTCTTTTTCTGTGATACCTCACTTGGTTCCGGTCATCACAGGTCAAACACATTCTCACCCCAGGTCTCCTGCAGGTGGCATCCCTTGCCTTGAATGCCATGTCCCTCATTTTAGCAGGGCTCACTCCTCCACAGAAGGCAGGTCTCTGCTCAATGGCCCACATCAGAGAAGTCTGCCCTCACTCATCTCTCACTAAGTAGCACCCTCTGACTATCTTCTTCCTCTTGTTTTATTTCTCTTCAAAGAACTTATCACTAACTGATGGTGTACATTTATTTGTGTAGTTTCATTTTATCTCTCCCATGGGAATGCAAGCTCCACAGGGGCAGGGCTCCCCTAACTTGTTCACTATGGTTTCCCTATGTGCCTACAATGGGGCCTCGTGCACAATGAGAGTTTAATGAACATGTGCTGGGTGAATGAATAATTGAATAAGTGAAATCTTTTGCTCTGAGTGGTGACGAAGGACAGGTGCTGCTGGGGACATGGACAAGATGTAAGCGTATAAAATGGGTCCCTGTGAAGGAGAATGAGCCTGAGGAGGGAGAATGAGGCCAATGAAGGTGGCTCAGGTCACTGGGCAGTGGGGATGGTGAGGTGGGGGCAGGGCAGGTCCATAAGAAGCAAAAGGGACACTGAAAGGGGAGAAAGAGGGACACAAAATCAAAATCAAATGCCCCCGTTTGCAGCAGACAGCCCCACGCCATGTGGCAGCTGCAATGCCCTCATTCAGACTCAAGGACAGCCATTCCATTACTGTGGGTATGTAAGCACTTAGCACCTACTGAGGTCCTACAAATCTCTGACAACTAATCCCAACTGGCATGCTGAGGAAGCCATCATCATTTCTTCTTTGCCTTGCCCTCTTCCCCAGTTCCCAGGGTCTTACCCCTGCCTTGATCCCTCCTTTAAGAAGACATATTTCCCCTTTCGAACCTCCACATTTGAATCGGATGGTGCATTTGTATAGAGGCAGTGCTATGCCTAAGAAGTTGATGTACTTGAAAAATGACAGGGATGAGAAACAAATAGGCTGTTTGCTTAGCACTCCTGTCTTTGGACATTTAATTCCCTGGGAACTGCTCCTCCTCCTTCCATCCTGGATTCATCTGAGGTGGCCCTGATCAGACCAAGCCAGTCAGAGTTCTCGTGAGGATTTTCCAAACCAAAACTGGGTCAGGAGAATATCTAGTATCACTAGAATGATATTCTAGTATTATTCCAACCAATGCCTCCCTCTTTCTGCAAGCTAATTCAGATACTATTTCTGTCACTAACAACCAAAAAAGTCCTAGCTAACTCACACACACATGCATGCGCGCGCACACACACACACACACACACACACACACAGCCCTAGATTAAATAACAGGGGACAAAGGGGACAATAAAGTGGGAGTCATTCATCAGGTTTTCCAACTGTCTCATTGAAACTACCCCTCCTCCTATTTACATTAGGGATGAGGGAGGTGGCACCATCCTAAAGCCCTCCTGAAGTACCAGCAGGAGTCCCAGGATGGATCTCTGCAAAGAAAACTGCCTCACAGAATCATCTTGCCATCTCCGATGGTTTTGCCCTGCTAATCCCCTTTTCAGGTTTTGGAGCTATCTAACTAGTATTTGGGTCACCTGCTTTGAAAATCTGCATATTGGTCTGATACCTACCTCTACTTGGAATTTCATATTTTTATTTTATTGTGTCTCAGTTGCAACTTGGAATTTACCATCCTGTCATATATCATTTAATTAGGGCTAACCTAATTCATTAGCATTGTGTTATTTAAACTTCACAATAGGCCCCACTTAGAGAATGAGGAAGTCATTTGACTTAGGTGAAGTAGCTAGAAAGTGGTAGAGCTAGGTTAAATCTAAACCACTTATCTCCAAGTGTGAACTCTTAACTTCTCTGCTATATAAACTTTAACATTCTGGGGGACAGAACATGAACACATCTGCACTTCTGAAAGCATTCTAGTGGTGATGTGAAGGCTGGATTGGAAAGTATCAGAGTCTCATCTTCAAGGAGATGGTGCCAGTGACAAGAGCGGGTTTCTTATAGAGATGAAAGATTCCATCTACCAGCAAAATCAAGAAAGCCTTAGGGCGCCTGGGTGGTATAGTCAGTTAAGCAACTAACTCTTGGTTTCGGCTCAGGTTGTGATCTCAGGGTCGTGATTTCAGGGTCACAGGATTGAGCCCTGTGTCGAGCCCTCCGTGCTTAGCATGTTTGCTTGGGACTCTCTCTCCCTCTTCCTCTGCCCCTCCCCTCTGTGTTCTCTCTCTCTCTCTCTCTCTAAATTAATCAATCAATCTTTACAAAAATCAAGAAAGCCTTCATGAAAGAGAAGGGCATTTGATATAGATACTGGGTAGAACTAAGATGGATCCAGGTCTTATGAGAAAGGTTAGTGATTTAAAGACCAGTGTACAGGCCATTTAGTTGGAATGGGAAGAGCGAAGAGGGCCATAGTGAGTTATAAGATCTAAAGGGAGGTCATGGCCGCATAGATGAAGACTGAGTGACAGGGAAAATAGTGAGTATATTTCACTGAGTAAGGTATGGGATCTTTCAAAAGATTATGAAAAGATCTGTGTACTAGGTTGAATTGGAGTGAAAAAGGACTATAAATTTTCATAATTCTAGACTCTTGCCGGAAGGCACTGAGGGGATGGATTATGGAGATGGAATAGTAATTTAAGGAAAAGGGTGGATATGAGAAACACCATGGAGATAAAATGTTTAGGATTTAACAATTAATTGGCTGCCAATGTAATGGTCTGGGGATAGGGAGTGACATGAGGAGGGAGGCAGGTTGGAGATACCAGAAAAAAAGAGAAGGGGACGCAGGGAGAGAAGGAGATTCTAAGGTTCTAAGCCTAGGTAGATATGGTTAACTTTATCTGAAATAACTTAGGTATGTTAAAATGTGATCAGTTTTATATATCCATGACAGATACACATTTACAGTTGTTCATTTCAATCTTTAGCTAATATCATTAATGTTTACCTTAACAAGAACAACAAAAAAGCAAAAAAGAAGGCTAAAGGTAAAACCTGAGATTATGACTTGTAGTGGTAATACGTACTAGTCTTTATAGGTATTAATCAGGGATGGACATTACTGCAAAACTGTTATAGTTCTGACTAGTTAAAACTCTAGAAACATGCCCCCCAACCCCCCATCTCAGCTCATTCTCCTTCTCATGTTAAAACCTAAGACATGGGAAAAAATAGCCTGCAAATCTATGAACAGTGGTCATTCCACACAACTATCTCTACTCTGTTTTAAAAAGGCTGAGGCTTTAGTTTGACATGTAAATACATGAAAGTATTTGGTAAATCTTACTCTTTATTTGAAACTAACAACTTATGAAGCACAAAAATACTTCTGGAAAAGCAAATGTACCATTTTTGGACCTGAACTTCTAATATAACCAAGTTTGCTACTCTTCCTGTGCTCCCTCTCTCAATTGTGACAACACCTTCCACCCAGTCACCTTGCATCATACCCCTAGTCACCTTTGATTCCTTCCACTGGCAGCCCAGAGGAGCTGATTGATCCAGAGGCTCAGTGAGGTTGTCAAAGGGCCCTGTCTCTCTGACTCTGTCTTCTGAAGGTCAGTGTCATTCTAAACTTGATTCCCAGGATGGCTCCCAGTAGCAAGCACTGCCTCTATTTCATTCTACAACTGGCCCACTTAGGTCACCTGTTCACCCTCTGTACATGACTGTGTCTGGGGTAAGGAATATGCTGATTAGCTTAAGCCAATTTGGATCCACTCTTCCAGTAAGAAGTAGTGTTGGTTTTCCTTGAAGTAGGGTTGCATGAGAACGGATGGATGTGCAAGCAAGTATCTGGGTTAGGAGAGGGATGGATGCTGGATGGGCATGCACCAATGTCTACCACTGTTTCAATTCTGTACCTTTCAGAATAGGCTTTCGGTTGCAAATGATAGAAACTGCTCTTGGCTACTAGCAGAAAAGCAGCATATAAGGAAGTTAGCAGGCAACTCCTACAGAATTAACAATTTTGAGAAACAGCTTCAGAAAGTCGGTTGGAATGAAGAGGGTCTAAACTACAGAAGATGACCTCTGAGATGATGCTGTAGGAACAAATGAAATAGGATGCTACCACTGGAACCCACAACTATCAGACTCACCACTTTTCTGCTGTCCTGAGTGATATCTGACGGTTCCTGTGATTTTGTGTAATACTCTCTGAGCGTGGTGTTCAGTTGGTCAAGCCTGAGTCATGTACCCCAAGCCCAGCTGCCAGGATATCTAGTCAGGGAAATTTTGGTCCATAGCCTCTTAGTAAGAGGTGGTAGCCCCACCAAGGATCATAGAGGGGAGACTTCCCCAACATAGAATAGGGGTGGGACGCTGGACAGCTCAAAAATAACAAGGTTCTACTATCAGCCTCCTATCCACTATGCTTCCCTGCCCACTCATCTTTTTATTTAATTTTTATTTAATACCACCGGATTCATCTGGAACTAGTTCTGGTGATATTACTCCCTGGTTCAGTATCTTCATTGCTTTCTTACTGATGGTAGAATTAAAAGTGTTTTTTTTTTTTTTAATATGGTGACACAAACCTACTTCTCCAACCATTTTTTTTTCTAACTACTGCTCTGCACACATCCTATTTTTCAAATGAACTGAAGTTCTTGATATATGCCATATTATTAAAACTACTCTGCTTTGCATAGGTTATTTCCTATCACTGCAATTCATTCATTAAACCACCCCTTCCATTCGATAGTTATTTACTGAACATACTATATGACCCAGTACACAGCAAGGCAATTGGCCATAGAAAGATAAGTCACTATCTCCTTCCTCAAGGAGGTCATGGTAAAGGTAGTAAAGAATTACAATATGATAAGACATGCTAGGACAGAATAGAATATTATGTAACATAAATTATATTTTCTACAAATGATGTTGGTACAAAGTATAGTATGAGCATAGGATAAGAAGTATCTAAGTCTGCCTTAGAGAGGTGGCATTTAGAGAAGGTTTCCCTAAGAAGGGAATATTTCACTAAACTTTGAAAATTAAGTAATTTGTTAGTCTTCCAGATGAGCAAGCAAGTAAGGAAGTCACTATTAAGTGTAGGCAGGAGCATGGCGTGATGTAGCGAAGTATGAGAAATGATGAGTAGACTAATATTGCAGAAATTCCCAGGTGGAGTCAGAGATTAGGGGTAGAGAGCCATGGAAAACGCACCTAGACTGTTAGGCAAAGGCCTGACCATAAAGAGTTTTGTGAGTTATAGATAGGAATTTCAATTTTGTTCCATAAAGAGAGAGAGAGAGAACCAATGAAGGCTATAATAGTAACCCCTTGACTCTCCCTGCTTCTAATTTCACTGCTATCATATCTATCTTGCAAACCATGCGCGGCCAGACAGATCTTTCTACTAAGGAAATATAATCATATTACTATCTATAAGAGTGTAGTACAAAGCTGGAACCAGGGCTATATATAGGCAAAAGAATATAGTAAGGAAATATTAAAAACCCAAAAGGCAAATAGGCCCTTAAGACTTGTGCTGGAAATTTCTGATGTTACCGTAGTGGAAGGTCAGCCTCCACCACTAAAATAATGCACATTACTTCCATATACATAATGCACACAAATCCATTATAGCTCTTACCTTACCGAATGGTTTAAATGTTTTATTGTATACTCAGCACTCAGCATGTTGCTAAGCATAAAGCATACAGCAAGTAATCAAGGTAATGTCTGATAAATGGGTAAAAGAATGCATAAGTGAAACACAAAACAAGTTAATGCCATTCTCACTTCCTTTTATGGATGGATTAGTTCTGAGTTGTTCTACCATAGCAACAGCTCTATTTGCTTTAGACTTTGGTGCTTAGCATTAAGTCCCCTGCCCCACCACCCTATTCTTTAACTCCTCAAGCTTTGAGAGTCCTAGAGATTTACCCTAGAAGAACTAAGAAGCATAGCCATGAAGACTCAGATGCATTTACGTGTATAAAGAGAAGTGGCTGAAAGTCCACCAAAGCCTTGTGCTCCTTCAATAGTATAGAACTGTAGCTTCCCATCAGGGCTATAGTTCTCATTCCACGGGTGATCCTGTGATTGTTCCGTCCAATGGAGTAGAAACAGAATTAACGTATGCCACTTTCAGGCCTGGACTATAAGAAGCAGCTGCAGGACCCTCATTTTTCTTCTTCAAACTGATCTTTGGAGCCGAGTTTTGAAGATGGTACAGACTATGTCAGCCTAGGTCTCTGAATGACTGCATGGAGCACATTCTTATTCCTTTCATCACCCTCCTCTACCACACTTCTAATGGGGTTTTACATGAGTGGAAAATAAACCTCTTTTCTGTTAAGCCCCTGAGATTTTAGAGCATCTCTGGTACAGCAGACATCATCACTGTAACTAATACAGCATCCATGTGTGTGTATGAAAATGTGTGTGAAAGTAAAATCCAATTTTATACAGAATCAAAAACAAAATGGGGATAGAACCATAAGTAAGACTATTTAGGGCACCTGGGTGGCTCAGTCAGTTAAGTGTCTGCCTTCGGCTCAGGTCATGATCCTGGGGTCCTGGGATTGAGCCCCACATTGGGCTCCCTGCTCAGCAGGAGTCTGTTTCTCCCTCTACCCCTCTCCCCTGCTTGTGACCTCTCTCTCTCTCAACTCTCTCTCTCTCTCAAATAAATAAATAAAATCTTTTCTTTAAAGAAGACTAATCCTTGAATGTGGAAAATCTTTCATCTTAAAATTTAATGTGAATGTCTTAAATTAGCAAGTAAGCAGGTACTCATAATGTTATTTGATGTATAATGGTCAGTATGTGTCAACACAGAGACCATGGAAAAAAATGGAGCTTGAGAAAAGAGCTGGAAAGCATAAAAGATAAAATTAATCAGATCAGAAAAGATTTTCTGTTAAAGTTCATAATTTTTTAAACAACGGAATTAGAAATAAACATTGATTATGACTGGTTAGATTTCAAATAAATAAATCATTAGAGTTATGTATAAGAAATATAACTTAGAAATAATGAGAAATACATTATGATTATGTCACCGGATCTTGTCAAGCTTCAGATTGATAATACTTCACACTTTAAGAAGATTCCATCCTCCTATAAAAGGTCAGGTAGGGACATCAATTGACTTGCTCTGTATTTCTAAACATTCTAGGGCTAGCCTAAGAAGGAAGGCACCTACAAAAGTCAACCTTCCTTTCATAACGCATATCTTCTTTCATTTTACGTTCCCTTTTTTTTGTGGTAAGTAGTAAAACCAGAACAGAGAAAGGTAAAGAGAGAGAGGTAAGAAGCCACATGGAATGCACAAAAGAGAAGTTTCTGGTATTAGATGTCAGGCTGATTATACATGTTCATACCACCTAGATTGGGATTTGGGTTGGGGATGTCTGCTGGGCATGGCAATACCTTCGGAAATTTCCCAAACTTTGAGAAATCACATTCTTTCTTCGACTGAGATATGTCTTTTGAGTGTTTTCATAGAATTGGGGTATCAAAAGTAGAGAAAAAAAGATCTCAGGGTCCTGGGAGCAAGCCCGGCACCAGGCTCCCTGCTCAACAGAAATCCTGCTTCTCACTCTCCCTCTGCCTACCCCCCCAGCTCATGCTCTCTCTCTCTCTCATGTGCCCTCTCAAATAAATATTTAAAATCTATAAATAAATAAATAAAACACACAGAAACTTCTTCTTCCTGTTAAATACAGAAAGTTGTAAGAAGCCATCGTTTCACTCTGTCAAAAAAAATAAGTCACACAAACTATGCAATCACAGCTTTTTAAACACCCCATAAGAGAGTTAAGGAAAAAGAAACCTAAGTGAACTAAATTCCATAAAGTAATGAGCCCTTCTCATGAGAGAAGAAATATACGTATGCTTTCATCATTCGTGTAATAGTGGGAGAAAGAAGAATTTACCAGAGACAGGTATAGGGAGAGATGAGATAAACTCCTCAGAAACTTTTATGGTTTCACGTGGGCTGGAATAATGGATTTGAATCCCATAGAGTCCCAGACGAAGAGCATGTTTGTAAAGCCAATAGTTTATTGAGACCAAAACTAAAATAAAGAAAAAGAGATCTGTGGGACACTATAAAGTATTAAAGCGTAAGTGCCCAAAATAGAAGAGAGAATGATGCAGAAGAAATATTTGAAAAGATAATGGCCAAGAATTTCTCTAAATTAAGGATGTCAGTGCATACACCCAAGAACCTCATTAAACCTGAAGATCAGCAGATCTAGATACATTATAGCTGAACTCCTAAAATTCAAAACTAAAGAGAAATATTAAAAGCAAGAGCAAGAAAAAGATATAATACATAAAGGGGAACAACAATGAAAATGACAACTGACTTCTTAGAGAAACAATGGCAGCCATAATGCAATGCAAAAACATATTTAAAGTAAAGACATAAAAATGATTAACTATCAACCAAGATTTATATATCCAACAAAAAATTACTTTCACATATGAAGGCAAACACTTATCTGTTGTTTGTGAAAATGTAGAATAGTACAGCTACTTTGGAAAACAGTTTGGTAGTTCCTTAGAAAGTTAAACATTAGTTTAAAATTTGACCCAGAAGTTCTACTACCAGGTATTTACCGAAGAGAAATGAAGGCATATGTTGACACAAAGACATGTATGCCAATATTCACAGTAGCATTATTATAACAGCCAAAAATTTGAAACAAGACAAATGTCTGTCAACTGGTGAATGGATAACCAAAATGTAGTATATTCATACAATAAAATACTTACTATTCATCAATAGAAAGGGATGAACTACTGACATGCTGTAACATCATTAAGCCTCACAAACATTTGCTAAATGAAAAGAAGCAAAAGATCACATGTTGTATAATTTCATTTATATGAAATATTCATAAAAATAGATAAATGATTGCCTACAGCTGTGGGTGAAAAGGGCACTGTCTGCAATGGGCATGAACAAACTTTTTGGGGGAATGAAAATATTCTAAAACTGGATTTTGGTGATGGTTGTACAACCCTAAAAGCTTACTAATAATCACTGAATTATACACTTAAAATGGGTGTGTTTTATGGTATGTAATTTATGCCTCAATAAAGTTGTTAAACAATACGAAGACAAAATTTAAAAAACATACTCAACAATAAAAAAAGGATAGAGAACTCATCTACTATTCATCTAAACTACTAGAAATGATGAAGAATATTCTTTCTACTGAAGAGAAGTAAATCCCCAGCGGAAAATCAGATTGACAGGAAGGGATGAAGAGCATTAGAGGGGTAAATTTATGGGTAAATATACAAGACCTTCATATTATATTTATTTTAAAATTCTTTAAAATGATTCATTATTTAAAGTAATATAACAATAATGAATTGTGGAGTTTGCAGTATATGCAGAAGTTAATTATATGACAAGAGCACAAAGACTGGGTAGGTGAGAAAGGAATTCCATTGTGATGTTCTTACTTTGTGAAGTAATACAATATTATTGAAGGTAAACTGTGATATGCTAAAGATGCACATTGTAGTCTCTATAATACGAATAATCATCAAAAATAACACAAGGAGGACTAGCGAAAAAGTCCACAGAAAGGGATCAAATGGAATACTAAAAAAATAATTGATTTATCCAAGAGACAGCAGTAAAGGAGAACTAGAGTAACATAAACCAGATGGAACAAATAGAAAACAAATGCCAAGATGGTGGACTTAAACACAACCATATTGATAATTACTTTAAGTGTGAACGGATTGTAAACACTTGAATTAAAAGGCAGAAAATATCACACTGGATAAAAAAGTAAGAAAGCAAGAATATCTTTATATCTCTACCCATACACACGTGTATACAAAACATATTTTAAATCTAAAGAGACAGACTCCTTAAAAATAAAAGATTAGAAAAATATAAACTGCAAATAGTAAGCATAAGAAACTTGGTGTGTCTATATTTGTATCACACAAAGTAGACTTTAATATAAAGAGAATTACCAGAGATAAGGATATAAGAATAGATATTTTATCATTTTAAAATCAAGAGAATATAAAGTTTTCTTTGTCTCTGTCTTTAAATATCTTAACTCACCCTGCCCTTTTCCTTTCTTATATTTCTGGGATATATAAAAAAAAAGGTTAAGCGGCTGCCTTCGGCTCAGGTCATGATCCTGGGATCCTGGGATCGAGCCCCACGTGTGGCTCCCTGCCTGCTTCTCCCTCTCCCTCTGCCTGCCACCCTGCCTACTTGTGCTCTCTCTCTATCTCTCTGTCAAATAAATAAATAAATAAATAAATAAATAAATAAATAAATAAAATCTTAAAAAAATATACATTTAAGAAAATATGACAATCTTAGATATGAATGTAGTTAATAACAAAAATTCAAAATATATGAAGCAGAATTTGACAGAACTAAAGGGAGAAATAAGGATTTACAATTACTACTGGATATTTTACAATAGAAATTGGTAGAAAATTAATTCAGGAATTAATGGAAATTAGAAGAAAAAAATAAAATCCTCTCAAATCAATAGAGAAAAAATCAGTAGAGATAAAGAGATAAAGACCATTCGAACGACTCCACAAACCAATTTGACCTACTTGACATTTATAGAACGCTATACCCAACAACTGCAGAAATACACATTCTTTTCAGAAGTACACAGAACATTCACCATGACAGACCATATGCTGCATTATAAAACAAGTGTCAATAAGTTGAAAAGGATCAAAATCATGTAGCTCAGAGGTTCTCAAAATATGGTCCAGGGAACCCACAGGATCCCAGAGACCCTTTTAGGAGGTTCAAAAGGTCAAAACTATTTTTGAAGGATCGAGACATAATTTTTCTCTTTTATTCTCATTCTCTCATGAGTGTATACTGGAGTTTTTCGGAAGCTGACTGACTTGTGCTACCACAACAGACTGAATGAAGAACTAAGTGTGAGGGGTGCCTGGGTGGCTCAGTCGTTAAGTGTCTGCCTTCGGCTCAGGTCATGGTCCCAGAGTCCTGGGATCGAGCCCCGCACTGGGCTCCCTGCTCCGAAGGAAGCCTGCTTCTCCCTCTCCCACTCCCCCTGCTTGTGTTCCCTCTCCAACTGTCTGTCTCTGTGTCAAATAAATAAAATCTAAAAAAAAAAAAAAAAAAAGAAGTGTGAAAATTCAGTTGTTTTCCATTAAGTGAGACATTAAAGAGGCTTACAAAAATAGAAGTCAGTCACACTCGGTTCACTATTTTTTTTTTTTGTCTTGGAAAATATAATTATTTCTCATAAAAATGTTATTTACATTAAAATGCTATTTTTAAATGGCTTAGTAAATATTTTTAAGCTTCTGTTTTAATATGTAATATGACAAATATAAATAGATATAACACACATAAATGAAAGTTCTTTGGGGTCTTTAAAAATTTTTAGGAGTATAAAGATGGTAATACAAAATTTTTGAGAGCCACTGATATGGAATATATTCCCTGAACACAACGAAATTAAAATAGAAGTCAATATAAATAAGACACGTAAAAACTCCTAAGTATTTGGAAATAAGACAATTCTCCTATGAATAAGCATTCAGTCAAAGAAGAAACCTAATGGGAAATTTAAAAAAATTTAAACCAAATGATAGTGATATAATATAGCAAAATTTATGGGACATAGCTAAAGCAGTGCATAGAGGGAAATACATAGCTTTAAGTGCTATATTGAAAAGAACAGTAAAATTAATAAACTAAGCACCAATTTTACACAAGATCTTTCAGAAAATAGAGCAGGAAGGAACACTGGTTAACTCATTTTATGAGGGCAGCATAATGCTGATGCCAAACGTTGTTCAAGACATTAAATATGTATAATCTTTTACAGGTAACATGTTTAGAAATCTCTTATAAATATTTATGCACAAGAATTATAACAGTAAAAATATATGTCCAACCATTAGGGCCCATTTAAATAAATTATGACAAATCTAGACGGTGAGACATTATGCATCTATTAAAAGTATGTTCTCAAAGGAACTGATGACATGGGAAAAGACATAAGTAAAAAAAAAAAAAAGTAGTCTGATCCCATTACTGTAGTGTAATATACATCCATAGAAAAATCATGGAAAGAAATGCACCAAAACATTAGCAACGCCTAACTCTGGATTAGAGGGATTGCTAGTAATTTTGTTTTCATCTTCTATTTTGCTGTACTTTCCAAATCATCTGTGATATAAGTGTGCCACTTTAATAATAGAAAAAAGATCCAATCAGTTGTTTAAACAAAAATTTGGATAATGCATCAAGAACTAATGATGCAATGTATGGTGATTAACATAACAATAAAAAATTAAGAAAAATTGGATAATGCAACGCCATAATTTACAGAATGGTACTTCTCTGAAGAACCTTTGAAATTAATCAGCTCTAAGCCTGCATTTTATAGACGGGGAAATCGAGTTCCCCCTCCTGGGTGGACATATGTAACTTGTGCATCAGGTTATGCATAGAGTTAGTGATAGAATCAAGTCTAGAATCGGGATTTCCCTCCTCCCAATACCATGCCTTTCACTTTAGAGCACAATGTGAGGAAAATGACATATGTCGTCAGGTGTACAAAAATTCTTCTGATGTAATCACTGGCCTTTGGCCTTTGACACCGGGAGATTGATTCTGCATTAAGCCATAAGTTCAAAGCACTTAAGTAAAGTACATAAGTTTAAACTTATGCTTACAAGTATACTATTAACCATCTCAACAAAAATGCAAGGGTAAGTAACCTTTATATATTTTACAAGGGAATGGGTTTTTTTCTACCTAAATTTTAATATTTTTATTGGTTACCTAAAATATTCCAATTCACTAAAATCTCAAATTAATATAATCCATCACAATTAGAATTGTCAACTGTACAAAAAAAGTTGCATAGTCTATCAAAGAATTCTGCAACAACAAAAAAAAAAGAAAGAAAGAAAAGAAAACTATAGTCACTGTTCAAAGTGTCCAGGTTTCACTCAATGAAAGGTTCAGCTTAAAAATCATTCCTGCATCCAGAATTTGGATTGACTCACTAAGAGATAATCTGTTTAATACGAACTTTTTTAAAGAACAGAAGGTATATATTTCTTTTCTGGCATATGAATGAGTAAATTGAGCCTGTGTGAGAATGAATAATCAAGACCCTTTATTGTTCAGTCTGAAGAGGACAGCTTGGCTATTTGTAAGACCGGAGCAGAATCCTATATTGTGATTTAAATCAAAGCAGCCATCATTTTCAACCATAAAGATTAGACTTCCACTGACAGGACATCTAGTAAAGCAACTGAAAAAAATGTTTGTATCGCTTTCTGTGTTGAGGAAATTAAACAGCCAATTTGTATTGGATCTAAGGTGACTGAACCCAGTTTCAGTAAACAATGAGAGAATGCTTTTTAATTCTTTAAGCATTTAATAAAAGGAGAAAAAAAAAACCCACACTCAATGACAAGATCAGTATGTCAGATCACATTCTCCATGATTTGATTGGATCAAAGAGGATATGTGTATATCTTTTGTCCTTAAACAGTCATCAAGTGAAATGAGAATCCTAGGTGACAGTCAGCTTTCCTCTGAGATGCAGGGAACATCTTTCGGGGCAATGGACTCTGGGACTTGCTTCTATTCCAAGCCTGTTTTGAGGGGCTGATTCTGAAGCCCCACTCACCGCCCTTCACACACCCCCTTCACCCACACATAAAGCTTCTTCCTGTCACATCTGACCTTGTCTGCATAAGCCTTTATCATTTAATCATCTACTTAAAAGCACATTGGTTCAGGCTTAAAAACACGTAACAGGTTCAGGCTCTGGTTTTGCCCTCTATGCTTGGCTGGAATGGGGAAAGTCATTTATAACCTCTGGGCTTTCAGTTCCTCAACTGTTAGATGAGTGGGTTGGGTGAGGCAGGGAGAGCCACATGGAGTGCCCTGTTGAGAATGATTCTGAGGCTGTTTCCAGAGCTCCCACAAAAGAACATTCAGTCAGCAAAGTCTGTCTGTGGCGTAGGAGAGTGGTGACAATAAAACCTCCTAGTCTGAAATCATGGTGTTGAGTGACACCTCAGTAAGACATTTTCCCCAAATTATTTCCACTATTCTTTCTCCCTCACTACAGATAATTGAAGACTCTCTATCCCAGATCCCCATGTTGTTTGCTATCCACCATTAGGTATAGTGATGTTGCATTTACATTATAAAGGCAAGTATTATGAACCCTATTTCACAATAAGAAAATTCAGCCGGGAAGTGAGCCATTTTCTCTAAACCATACAGCAAATCCAGAACAAATATTGAAATTTAGGAACATTTATTCACTAATAAACATCTTATGCATCCGATTACTTGTTTTATAGCTTTTATTGTGCATTTGCCTTGTGCAAGTACTGGCAGAGTCACTACAAAGGGGAGAGAAAGAGGAAAGCTAAGAAGAAGAACTAAGGATCCCCGGTCTCGAGAAGTGTTACATCTCGGAGGCAAGGAACCTACACCCAGGTAACAGAGGTCAACAGAGAGATGCCCATCTCAGAGGAAGACAGCACTCTTCATCCTGGAGTCCTCTTTGCTTCTTCTCTTTCTCTCTCATCCACATCCAACCCATATGCAAATCCTGTTGATGGAACTTTCAAAGTCTAGCACAGCCCTGACCATTCTTGCCTCTTCACCCCTCACACCCTGGTTCAAACCATTATCTTCTCTCACATGGACTAACGTCAGAGCCTCCTGACTAGTCTCCCGGCTTCCCTTCTGGTTCTAATACAATCTATTCCACACAGAAGCCAGAAATACACAACTTTACAGAAGCCAATCAGTCCGTGCTGTTTCCTGTTCTCACCTCCCCATGACTTCCTATTACACTGAGAACAAGATCCAAACTCTTCATCAGGGTCTAAAGAACTTACCTCTTCTGGTCTTGGCCCCCACTCGACCTGATTTTCCACTACTCTGCTTCTTCTTTACTATGTTCCAGCCATTAAGGTGTTCTCGCTGTTGCTTTAACCCACCAACCATACTCCTTACCCCAGGGCCCTTGCACTGTTGCTAGCTTTGGATGGGATGCTCTTCCTCCAGACCTTCACATGACTCCTTCACTTCATCCAGGCCTGTCTTCGGATGTCATCTCTTCAGGGTAGCCTCTCCTTACAATCCTGTCCAAAACAGCACCTGCCCATTCCCTAACACCTTACCCTGCTTTATGCTTCCCAATTGCACTTATTACCACCTACCACATCATATATTTATTTGCTTACTTTTTTACTGGTTTCTCCATTAGAACATAAGGTCTCTGAGTGCAGGAACACCAAAGGTTTCATTCACTGCTGCAGACCCCGCATCTGTAATAGTGGGTGGGCAGGCACACAGTAGCTCGTCAATAAATGCTTGTTCAGCAAGTGTATGAATGAGTGAATGAATAAATGTAGGAGACAGCTAGAAATTGGAGAAAAACCTTATACTGAACAACACCAAGGAACATCATTTTATAGTGTGTGTCCCCACTTTTAGATTACCTGCCAGGACCATGGTTGATGTTAAAAGATTTTGTTCCATTTGAGAGGTGAGCAGCCTAGACAGAGGTATGTCTGTCTCATGTTGAAGGCAGGTCCTCCTGGGTCTGGAGCATGCAAACCCACCAGCTACATGGTGGGAGGGAAGCGAGTGATCCTGGAAATAGAGTATTTGAGGAGAGCCATTTGGTATAAATTACATAGCTTCTGGGTAATAGGGTCTATATCAGAATATTAAAGAATCAGAATATTAAACTGATCTGCTATGGGATAAATCAAACCACTAAATAGGACACACAGGAGTCACTGCCACTAAAGAAACTGAGTTCCCATGGCTCTTGTTTCTGCAAACAGAAATTACTTTGAAATCAGCCGACACTGCATGCATCAGTGACATAAGGGAAAATTCTATTTCCCTCAGAGTAAAGTACTGCATGGGAGTTCTTATGTCGCAGGCACGATGCTAGCCCTTTACACAGCTAGTTAACAGCAAAGCCGGGAGCGGAACTCAACAAGTCTGGCCCAGGAGGCCACCCAGTTCACCATGCGCCATGCTGCCTCCCACGAGTGCTGACTCACTCAACCTTGGGCAGGCCCTCCTCTCTGGGCCTCAGTTCCCTGTGGATAACAACAGTGTTACCTCTTAGGGTTGTCATGAGGCTTCAATGAGTTAACATATGTAAGTGCTCAGAAAAGGGCCTGGTACACAGTAAACATGCTACCTATTGTCACTGTATCCGTAGAATCAGTTCCTAGCAGTGGAATTACCGGATCAAATGCAGGTGTTAAAGAGCTTTCCCAGAGGCACCTCGCTGGTAAGCAGGGCCAGGATTTTAGCCCCAAAGCTCTTATTCTTACACTCTTGCTAGCTCCTGTCAGTTGATAACACTGCTGGAATCCTTCTGGTATCTGACAATTCTCAGTCAAAGCTTTCTGTTTCCTGTCAGGCTTTTTGCGGGGGTTTTTTTTGGTGCTATCTGCCTATAGATCTAATTCTGTATGTAGAACCTGTTAATTATCTAGCATTCTAGTCAAAATGTTTCAAGCCTGGAACATGTCTTGTTATGGTGGAGTGCTGACACCATGAGGGCAGCTAGTGTGGACATTTCATTTCGGTGCTATTCTGAGATGCCTTAGCAGGGATCTGAAGGAAGCCACGTCCTTGAAAGTCTCTCGCATACCAATGCTCCACACTCCAAGAGGCTTTATCTTCCAGCTGCAGCTCTCATAAGATATACAGGTGAAAAATTTAATAGCTCCTCTAGTAAACAGCACATACCGCCAAGCTGGCAAAACAGGCTACCTCACAGACAGGGAAATAAGTGATTCAGTGGGACCCAGATAATGAATACCGTTGGCAATGATGGATGAACAAAACAAAATACACCTGCATGTGGTCGTAGGTGGTTCAGGGAGTTGATGGTGCAGATTGTTTTAGTTTATTTTTATAATTAGGGCGGGGTGGGTAGGAAGCCAGGAAATTGAGAGGAATGGCATTTTTTCTGTGGCAATCAGCTCTCCAGACTTCCCTTCCTATGTCCTCAGGAATTCAGTGTACTTGGAATGTTCTTTGCGCTTTATCTCCTCTCCCTGTTGTTTTTTTAAAAAGATTTACTTACTTATTGGAGAGAGAGAGTATGTGTGCACAGGTGGGAGGGGCAGAGGGAGAGAGAGAATCTCCAGCAGACTCCACGCTGAGCATGGAGCCCAACGCAGGGCTCCCTCTCACGACCCTGAGATAATGACCTGAGCTGAAACCAAGAGTCGGATGCTTAATCGACTGCACCACCCAGGCCCCCTCCTCTCCCTGTAGAAGCCTCCTCTCCCTCTAGAAGCCAGAATTCTAGAAGGAGTCAGACACTACCAATTATACTGTGACTAAATGACTTTTATCTTTAAAATAATGTTACCCATTTCAGATTATAACTGGATTTCAACAGGCCCCCACTAAGCATAAGCCATGGGCATAAAGGTGTACATTAAGGTGTACCATTAGGGTATTCCCCAGTGGAAGAAGGAAATGCTAGAGTAGGCCCCTACTGAGATCTCTGAAACCACAGGAACTAGCCAATCATCATCTCTGTTCATAGGAAAGTCTTGAATTGATGAACATCCAAAATACTGTTGTCTTAATCCAGCTGATCTATAATAATATGTTCCAATGACTTTAACCAGGGGGCTATAAATTCACAGCTTTAAGTAAAAAATGATGGGTTAATCAATAGGATAAAGAGGAAGAATAATTATTTGTACCAAAATCTCTAAGAATGGCCCATTACCCTCCATCCCAGCCCATCTTTCTCCTCCGAGGACTGATTTCATCATCTGGATGAATAGGCTCCCTCAGCCTCTTCCCCTTGGCTCAAGTATATGATGGTCTTCAGCAGGCCTCCCTGAGCTCCTATAAATGGCATTCCAAACCTGAACCTTCCCCTAGAATATTAGATAGAAAAAATATTCTCAAAACTCTGATTCAAACATTCATTATGCTCTATACCTTGGTGGAACTCATCCAAGTAAAACTCCCCTGGGAGATCCAGGCTCCGGGCCAGGAACAGGAAGTTGTCAGGGTAACCTGGGGACACAGAGTACCTTGGAGGGATCAGAGAAAAAGCAGAGCTCTGTCACTGACAAGGAAGAAGACCTCTGAAGACAAGAGTCACCCATTCCACATCTGAAACCTTCGGCCATGATCTGTTCTTGGAGGGGGCATTCTGGAAGACCTCCAGACCAGTGCAGCTGTAGGTGGGAGCAAGTAAAGGCTGATGGGTCCTGCACAGACAACCCTTAGTAAATGAACCCCAGCCACTAGGGCAAGGTTTGCTATTAACTTGATCAAAATTTCACCTCAAATAAGGAGAAATCTCCTTTTTGTATAAGGTGAGGGCAAGTTTTGCGCTCTGACCCAGGTTCGGCTTAGAGCTTTTTATGGTTATAAATGTCCCTATTTAACCTCAAAGTTAATGCCTGAGAGTAGACACTAGGATGAGCTGTGGGGTTTATTCATTACTCCCACTGCTTTACTGATTAATACTCATTTCAACCCTTTTTAAAGAGAAAAAGTATGGACACTTGCCCAGGATAGTGTTTAATTTCCTAGGTGGCAAAGAAGGAAATACTGATTTATTTAAAGAGAACAGCAGTTGCTTACCTGCATTTGGAGCATGATAAAGGGGAATTTTATATACATAATTATGGACATAAGAAGTCTCTTTCCATGTTATCAGACTTTCAAACTTAAATTGTCTATAAATGACATTTTCAAGACCCACAAATTTTCTTCCCGTTCCTCATACAGACCTTAATTCTGGGAGTCATAACCCCTAGTTTACTTTCTCAGGTGTGTAGACATATTTTGTTTGATGTAGGATCTAAACCAAGATATATTTGGTACAGTTGTGAAGTGTAGTTTTCCAGCAGTTAAGTTTGCTTCTAAATGTCAGTCACTTTTATCCTATAGTCTTGTTATTAAAAGTTTTAAGTGTTTAGGGTGTGGACGTGTGAGCGTGGTCCACATTTGCACACACTCATCTACGCATATTGTCTGTGTGTTTTCAACCCCAGCTATGGAGTAGAATCACCTGGGGAGCTTTTAAAAGTCCTGATCATCAAACTAGTGACATCCAAACACGGGCTGTGGTCCTCTAGTTACCATTAGGATTCCAATGTCAGTTTCCTGGCTTTGATGTTACCACTAGGAAAAGCTGGCTGGAGGGTACAAGAGACTTCTCTACATGATCTTTGCAACTTCCTGCGAGTCTATAATTATTTCAAAATAAAAAGTCAGAAAATCCTGAAGCACAAGCCATAGGCTGGACCAATTAAACCAGAAGTTCTTGGGGTGAGACCCTGGAGTCAATCTTTTTTAAAGCCTTCCCCCTCCCCAGGTGATTACAAAGTGAGGCCAATGTAGAATCACTGATCTTTTCCATCTAGTTACCTGATGTTTACATATTTCACAATCTCCTCACACGTTACTTATCAATTTAATAGTAATAAAGCACATTTCAATTACTGAACAAAATATTTATTATGAGCTTACTAATACTCTAGGCAAATATATATATATGTTTTAGGCAGAATGCTTTGTTAACTTTGTAAATAATTCCTAAATTGTATTTGAACAGACATTCGTTCACCCTAAGGGTTTCCCAGCAATTGTTCACAGTAGCAGGAATGAACATGTTATTATGGCCTAGAGACTTAAATAATTACCACTGCAAATAAAAATATAGACACACTTTTCCCACAATGAAAGTGGACCAAAAATAAAAGAATATTCTATTTGTTAATAGATACTACTGAACTTCAAAACTTTTGCAATGCACAACCAGAATTTGTCTCCCCAAATAATAAATAAAGGCAAAAGATCTTATTTAGATATCAGCCTAAAATGAAGGTGAATTTGCAATAAATTTATTTCTCAATCTAAAATTCTATAGCTCCAGTCTTGACTGCTGTGTATCAGCCCTATGTGATGTTAGTTATTAAAAGACTCTCAGGAAATCCTCTCCATATATCCATATGCATGCAGACTGAGAAGGAGTATTGCAAAAAGAAAAAAAGGAAAATTGCAAAATGATGCAAAAAAAAATTGCATCGTTAAGTCATTGCTTCCTTCATTGGCAAAATAGAGCATATTTCAAACACGGAAGCCTTCCATGGTCAGGAGACCCAGAGAGGTTTCTAATGAGACTAAATTAGTCACATAGCTCCCAGTCCCCAATGGCTAAAAATATGTGTCCAATAGGGCTCTGCACAAGTAGTAAGTATGTCCTCCACATGAGAATGTACAATAGTATGGGAAGTAAGGCTGCTCCAGAGGAATACAGTGAAAAATGAAAACGAAAAAAAGAAGACAAATTATTTTTCCACAATAGCTGCCACTTGCATGTCCACGTATATAATTTGATAGGTAAGCGATGTAAAAGAAAACTAATAGCTAATAATTTATACTTGATCTTAACCTATCGCCTACATTGACATGGTCACCAAACAAGCCTAAGGACAGTGACACTGTTAGATCACCATGGGAGTAGGGCTTGCTGGTTTCTTTTAAGGGTAAGTAGTATTTTTATTACAAGTTCTCAGCAAGGCAAATTTAGGACAAACACAAGCAGACATGGTAACCAATTCAAAGGTATATTCAATGGAGTGATTCACCTATATTCATACCTTCTTAGCCCAATTTTAGATCTGATCTCTTTTTCTAGTTACCACAGAACTAGAGGGGCAGCCAAATCTTCCAGGCCCGTTGATCATAAACAACATCTGTGGGGACCAAGCACATAATGATATAGGCAGAAAAACATGGAAAACACCACATTATGGGGTAAAGTGGGGGGAATATAATTGTATGTCTTTTCAATTTTTTAAAGATTTATTTATTTATTTGAGAGAGAGAGAGAGACCACATACGTGCGAGTGGGGGGAGGAGCAGAGGGAGAGGGGAGAGAGACAATCTTCAAGCGCGGCGGGGTGGCGGGGGGGGAGGGACTCATCCCACGACCCTGAGATCACAACCTGAGCCGAAACCAAGAGTCTAACACTTAACCGACTGAGCGACCCAGGCACCCCAATTTTTTAATTGATATACAACTGACATATAACATTATATTAGTTTCAAGTGTACAACATAATGATTTGATATCTGTGTATATTGCACAATGATCACAATAAGTCTAGTTACCATTCATCACCACACGTAGCTACAATTATTTTCTTGTGATGAGAACTTTTTAAAAAGTTTTTATTTAAATTCCAGTTAGTTAACATACAGTGTAATATTAGTTTCAGGTGTACAATATAGTGATTCAGCACTTCCATACATGACCCAGTGCTCATCACAGGTGCCTTCCTTCTTCCCCATCACCTGTTTAACCTTCCCCTAGTAACTATCAGCTTGTTCTCTATGGTTAAGAGTCTGTTTCTTGGTTTGCCTCTCTATTTTTCCCCTCTGCTCATTTGCTTTGTTTCTTAAATTCCACATGTGAGTGAAATCATATGGTATTTGTCTTTCTCTGACTGACTTATTTCGCTTAGCCTGATACTCTCTAGCTCCATCCATTTTCATTACAAATAGCAAGATTTCATTCTCTTTTACGGCTGAGTAATATTCCATTGTATATTTATACTGCATCTTCTTTATCCATTCATCAGTCAGTGGACCCTTGGGCGGCTTCTATAACTGGGCTATTGTAGATGATGCTGCTTTCAAGTGATGAGCACGTTTAAGATCTACTCTCTTAGCAACCCTCAAGTATACAATACAGTGTTGTGAACTGTACTCACCCCAGACTTGCTATTTGTAACTGACTTCTTCGACCATATACAGCCATGCTTCTCAGATTTTATTGTGCTCAAATTCACCTGAGGGTCTCATAAAAACGCAGAATCCGGGTCAGAAGGTCTGGAGTAGAACTGAGCTTCTACATTTCTAACAACTCCCAGGGACTGGGGCTGCTGCTGCTCGAGGACCATCCCAATGTGGGCAGCCAGCAGTCTATGTCATGCCACCATATTACGAGAGTGCCCAGGTGAAGGCTGTGGTCACCCTCAACTATCTCATCACAACCACCCTCACAGACGGTGTCTTTGTGACAGTGGCATCAGGAATGATATCACAGCATGGTAGGAGGGAAGATGATAAAGCTAGCCCAGGTTCTTTTTGTCTTTAAATAACTTTAGATATGTTTCATTTCCTCTTGGTGCCAAATAGAGAACTGTATCCTTTTTAAAAGTATAAATAGAAACAGGAATCTAAAATTGTGGATTATTCAAAATCTTCTTGGAGTTTTCATAGAATTCTGTGCTTCAATTTCTTATGTGTTTTAGTGCTTTAGGATGAGAGAATCCCAGTCCTGGCCCCCAAACAAACAAACAAAAAGTAGTGCTTTATGACTTGTAGGATTGGCATCGTAATGTAATTATTATCTCTGTAGTATGCCACACATATGTCTAATAACCATTATGAAAGAAATGTGAAAGAGTAAACTTATGTGGCAAAGCACTAGACCACTGGTTATTTATTTTGGATCAAAGACCACTTTGAGAATAAGATGAAACCTAGAGACTCTCTCCTCCAATAGGAAGATGCAAAAGCAAGTGGTTCATCGATTCTCAGTAAGTTCCAGAATCCCTGTCGGAGAGGCTGCAGGGTTTAATAGAAGCTATTCTGGATTCTGACGGGGAGGGGGGCTCTGGCTCCTCGGTCAACCAGGCTGGACACAGGGCTAGGGGCATCCCTACGCCAGCCCTTGGCATCCTTGTCTGTAAGTTAAGAAGCAATGGTGGCTATGACCCTATTCCCTCTAGGAGGTCATGATTAAACCCAAGCTCACTCAGTTCAGATGTTACAGCTTAAAATACTTTTAAAAATCACTGAATCTCTGGCTAGTTCATACATCACACAAAGCCCAGCATCACAAAGTAGCTAGTCATGAACTCAGCTTTGGGAAATCCTTAGTACTACCATTTCCACTTCTCACTGGGTGAGAAACTCTCACCTAAGAAACTCATCTTTTACTTTCAAGAGTTTCAAGGAAGGCAGAGAAATGAAAAGATGTTGAGCAATGACTCATGACTCAGATAAAGCTTGGGGTGACCTTCAGAGGCCAATCCAAGGAACCTAAGGAAGCCCTTTGGTTAAAATGCTCAAAAATCAACGTGGGAAAATAATGTATTTCCACGCTTGGCCTGAGTGGCCTAGGGGCTGGTGTACTGTCCATTCAGACTGGCCAAGCCCTTTCTTATTGACCCAGATGGTTGAATCTCCTACCTGCCACAGCCAAAAGGCTGCCTCAGGAAGGGGAAGGCTACAGAGTAGTCTTGGATTAGAACATCTGCCATGAAGACACAGACATGAATCATCCTGAGGACCAGGAAAGGCTCATATGATGGTCCTACTTCACAACTCACTCTTGGAAACTGAGTCAGCGAGTCAGCAATTAAGTGAAATAGGATGGTTGGCACGAAGGATCAGAGTTCATGTTCCTATTCACACACCTGCCAGCTCAGTAAACTCAACTGACAATATATAAAGGCCGATTCTGATTCACGTTCCTCCTCTGATCTTCTTGTGCTGACCTGGGACCCATAAAGTAGCTGTCTTCTCTTGTTCTGCTCTTTGGGTCAGATGTGTGCCCTCCCTCTAGCTCAGTGGTTCCAGGACCACAGTCCCTGAGACTTGGATTTCATTTGTCTGGAGTGAAGCCCAGAGGGTGGTATTTTTTTTTTTTTTTAAGTTTTCTCAAGTGACTCTATAATGTGCATCCAGAGTTGAGAACCTCGTTTCCAGCCCACCAGAAGTTTCCTGAGGGAAACCACTCCTCTCAGATACAGATGCACTCCATGTGGTCAGGGAAGAGGCATGGAGGGATCTGGGCACATGTGCAGGTCCATGCTCTGGTGGGCTGGAAAAGCTCTGCAAGGGGGATGCTGGCATTCTCAATGTCATTGAGGAGAAAACTGGAACTCAGAGAGGGAGGGAAACTTGCCAAAGTCCTACAATGAGCAAATGGGAGAAACAGCATTCTAACTCAGGGCCTGGCTTTTCACACACCAGCATGCTGTTTCTCTGCAATGAACACTTACAGAGGGATACAGATATTGCTTCCCCATACATTGTCCAAAGCAGGCATTTCAACCCCCCATGCGACATGAAGGTTGTATTATACCCATTTTACCAAATAGGAAAACTGAAACTCAGAGAGGTGAAGGGATCTGTCCAAGTTTATCGGCTAGAAAATTAAATAGAACCTTCTAGTCTTTCCAATATTTATTTTCTGAGGCCAGTCTTGATTCATTCAGTTCTTATAATTCTGTTGTGATGAACTTGACCCTCCCTGCTATGTGGGTCGGGTATTGCCAGCGATTAGGCTATCTCACTAGTAAGGAGTAAGTGGAGCAGGCTGCCCCACCCAGCTGCCACTGCCCAAGACCTGAGGGCCCAGCTGGCCACAGGCTGAAGACAGAGTGGCAAACTCATCCCCACCGTGCTTGAGTGTGCCTCAGCATTAACACTGGAAGTCCTGCATTCTGGAAACCCCATCAGTCTTGGGAAAACCAGGATGGTTGGTCATCCCAGCTAAAGACAAACCTCAGGGCAACCAAATGGGGGTTGAGAAGGCTGAACCTGGGGCTTCCCGCTAGAGGAGATGTTAGGCCCTAGAGAATTATCCACATCTTGGCTGTGTCTTTAAAATTCTGGTGGAAATGTGGAGGTGGTTCATAAAAAATGTTCCTAATTATCACCAGGATAATTTATGGAATGGAAACCAGGCCTTAGTTCGGGAGTTAGGTATTGGCTAGCAACATTTAGGTAATGATTGTAAATATATCATGGTAATAAAACATAAAACATTCATATATTGCTTATTGCATGCCAGGCACTGAGTGCTTTAAAACCCATAATAACCATCTAGTCCCCTCGGGAACCCTGTGAGAGAGGCCGTACAGTGTCCTCCCTGTGTCAGAGATAGGGCTGCAGGAGCCCAGAGAGGTTGACATGTTCAAGGTCACACGTAAGTGTTGAGTGATGACGGTTTTAATTGTTCATTAAGGATTTCTTTTTTTTTTTAAGATTTTATTTATTCATTCGAGACACAGAGATACAGAGAGAGAGAGAGAGAGAGAAAGCATGAGCAGGGGGAGAGGCAGAGGAAGAGGGAGAAGTAGGCTCCCCGCTGAGCCAGGAGCCCGATGTGGGGCTCGATCCCAGGACCCCGGGATCATGACCCGAGCCGAAGGCAGATGCCCAACCATCTGAGCCACCCAGGCGCCCCCATAAGGATTTCTTAACTAGGACACCAACCCTCTGGCAGGTGTTAGCAAGAGGAATTGCAAACTGCCCGGAAGAGGCAGACCACATAAAGAAGAGGCTAGAACAAGGAAAAGTGTTTGAAGTAGTTCAGTTGTCACCTTGTCCAGGGCAGAAAGAGACTCGAAATGTCTTGGAGTCACTCCCAACTTCCAGCCAAGATATTACCTTTCCTTCTCCTCACCAGAGGACACATAGGCTTAATGTGAACTGGAAAAATCTATCCGGTCACCTCAGAACTAATTTTTGTATAAAAATCTTTAGTTTATTTTTACAACATGCAAATCAGAGGTACAGACGGAAAATTCAATAACGTTATAATCCTGGTGGTGCCCTAGGTCTAGGATGACATTTATCTAGGCAAAAGCACTTTTGTGGTCCTAGGAATGGTGGTTGTAACATTTTAAAACCTCATTAGACCCTGCTACAGAAATCCCTTCTTCTACTTTTGTAAATCCTATGGGGTAAGACAGAATTTATCAAGTCAATGAAAAATACACTTCAATAATGATCATACTGCATGTTTGGGGCCTCCTGCCCACTGTCATAAGCGCACCTGAGAAGGGTTTCTCAGGGTAGCTTATTTGAGGCAGGGATGGTGACGGAAGAAGGGAAGACACCCCCCTCCCCAAGGGAGGAGGGGCCCAGGCCCCCAGAAATCTCCAAGGGCTGGTCAAAGGGCCTGGGATTCTCCCACCCTTGACCTTGTCTAGTCTTAACTGACAAGTCCCCAGTTAAAATGTGAATGCCCAATGTAGTGGGAACATTAGCGGATACTGACCCCTGAACATGAACTTTTGGAGAGTTTTCACATTTTCTCATCTATAAAGTGAGGCATTAAACTTGATGAGGTTGATTCTCATGTATCTTCCCCCAGGCATCAGGGAAGAGGCCCTTTTACAACCTACAGATGCTCAGGCTCCATGAGATTTGGTTTCAATTGGTTGGGAGTAGGGCCCAGCTATATGAACTGTTAAAGCCCCAGGTGACTTGACTATGCTGCCCATGGTGGTCTCCATCAGTGGTTCCCAGCCCAGGCTGTACATCTTCGGATGTACACCTGAGAAATTAGGAAAAATCCTAGTGCCTAGGCTATACTCCCGGCCAATGAAATCAGAATCCTCAGGGGTGAGACCCAAGAATCAGTATTATTTAAAGCTGCCAGGTAATTCAAATATGCCGCCAGAGCGAAAAATCACTGGGTCAGGAGATGGCTAGGGGCCCCTCACAGCAGGCGAATCCTACTGCATTAAAAGTCTTGCAGGAGGGGTGCCTAGGTGGCTCAGTCGTTTCTAAGCGTCTGCCTTTGGCTCAGATCATGATCCTGGGATTGAGTCCCACCTCGGTTCTCTGCTCACTGGGGAGCCTGCTTCTCCCTCTCCCTCCTGCCTCCTACTACTCCCCTTGCTTGTGTGTTCTCTCTCTCAAATCAAAAAAAAATGGGTCTTGGAGTCCCATCCATCTCTAGCACTCTGGTTCCTTCTAATGCAGTTGGTTCCCAAACATGAGCGTTATCAGAATCACATGGAGAGCTTGTGAAAACAGAGCCTTCCGGGCCCCACCCCCAGACATTCTGACTCATTAGTTCTCGGATAAGTACACAAGAACTTGCATTTCTAACCAAGTTCTCAAGTGATGCTACTGCCACTCCAGAGATCACATTGTGGAGACCGCTGCTCTAAGGCACAGTGAACACCGACTTCAGCAGCATCAGGAATAGAACCCAGGACAAGTGATTTTTGTTAGAGACAAATAACTGAGAAAAACACTTACACAGGGCTGCCAGGATCAGCCCCACAGGCGGTCTGGATGGTTTAAAATGTGCTGTAGAGACACCGGGCATGCAAATGCAAAGGAGATGAGAAGTGAGAAGATAGCAAAGACACGCTCCACCTCTGTCCACAATGGACCTTACGCCCGGAGCTATTAGCCAGTCAAATCACAGAAGGTAAAAATGTCGGAGCCTGTGCTGATTTCATCAATAATTTCATGCCAATTCTGTCAGAACTCTGCAGTGAATCTGTTTATAATCTTTCAACTATTCATATTTTATGAATTAGGTTATTTATGATGGTTTTCTGGACATATATATTTGGATATATTCAAGCTATGTCTGAACACATAAAAAGTGCAGAATCACTGCTCTGAATGATTTGGAATGCTCCAAAGACAGAACCACTGAGAATGGGGAAAAGGTATATGGCAGAGGATGGATGAGGGGACTGGCACGTATTAAGCATCAGTTGTCTGTGAGTATATCCTATTCGTGTGACTGTATCTTGTTTATCTCTCATCAAAAGTGGTATGACAACAGGAATTACAATGTATCGATGCTAGAGCCAAGGGTCAGAGATCACAAGTCGTTAGTCTAAGCTTCTAGAGCTCACAGGAACAAGAGCCAAGATGTGAATCTGGGTGTGTCTTGACTCCAAAACCCAGGCACATTCCATTGCTGTATCTCTTGTCCCTCACTCCACACATAACCCGTTCCTTTGTTTCACCTACTCAGGGGCTCTGGAAAACCACTAGCTTTCCTAATCTAGGGTTCTCAAACTTTCATGTGATGATAATCCCCGAGGGATCTTGTGAAAAATGCAGACTCTATGGTGGGGCCTATGATTCTGCATTTTCAAACTGGCTCCAGGTGATTGTGGATGCTGTTGCTCCATGAATCACACTTCATACCAAGGTTTTAGGAGGCCTGGGTTGAAAGACAGCTTTATGTAAGTGAGAAAAGGCAACAACAAACTTCCAAAAGAACTACTTTGAAGGAGATGTCATTGGCTTAAGAAATCGAGGTTAAGAAATGGAGCAGAAGTGGGGCTTACAAAATACAAAAACAGCTGGTTACATTTTGCTTGTAAATAGTCAATCAACCATCTGTTTGGTACCAAATAGGCAAAGAACCATAGTCTGTACTGAGTTCAATCCCATGAACTTCCGCTGGGCTACAGTGGGGAAGAATCTGGAAAGATGATTTACCTGTTGATACAAGAGAGAGAAGTGCACCCGTCTATGGTTCTAATGTATGTTTTTAAATTCTCATTACATTTGTACAGCATTGGCTGCAGAGAGATGATATAATGACAGGCCTTCCCCTTACACCCATGTATGTGTAAAACTCCACCTGGGTCTTTAGAAAAATAACTCGACCACACACAGCAAGAGTGATTTATGTCAAAACATCAGGATGCTCTTTCCATCACAGAGTGGTTTTAGGCTAGACCTTGTTCCCAACCAATGCCCGTATTTTTCAAACATTTCTGTGTTTCCAGAATTTCTCTATGGATTGCAGCCCTGACATGGTAAAGAGGAAATCGATTTGGCTGCAGAGCAGGCCCAGAGTATGAGAAGCGACACAAAGAACATTGTCCGGGGGGGAAGGGCAAGAGAAAGTTGAGCTGCCTGGAATGACACTGGAAATCAAAGTGAAATAAGCTGAAATCTCTGGGGACAAGAATTAAGATGGAATGACACTGCCAGAGTCTGTAGGAATATACAGGAACAGGGAGCTCTTTGACAAGAGCCAGGTTTTAAACTAAGAAATAGAAAGCTACACAGGCTTCAGCTATACTACCTGGACTTCCAGTTCACACTGGATTTCCATCATTCCACAAGTTCCAGTAAAAATTCCAATCAACCAACTATTTTTATTTTTAAAAAAATTTTTAGGAGAAAACTAGTTTAACTATGTTATTATCTGAAATAATGATTAAACAAGCTCTTTAGAAGTCATGTTGATGTTGCCTTGGGCTCTTGACTTTACCAAGGAACCTGTAAATAAGTCAAGATTATAGTTGAACAAAATGACATGTCTGCCTAGTGAAAGAAAGAGCTATCTTGTAAATCTGGAAAACTAACACTTTTTTATAGTGTGCTTTACTCAAGAACTGGGGCGCCAATTTTTCTTGGGGTGAAGTAACACCTAGATTTGTTGACTTATGTATTAGTTTAAATTTTCTTAGCAGAAATGATGCCAAGAGGTTGTCTTTACACAGTCCCTGCTACTGAAGGTTTTATTTCAGAGATGAGAAAGACTAGAGATATTTGTTGGTACCTAAGGAGGGGTTTAGGGGAATCCTAATCCATGGCCATTCTTCTTTAGCTAGATTAAACAATGAGAGCTTACATATTTTATCTGAACTTTTCAAACACCTATCATCATGATTTGAGAATTTCAGCAGATAAAGTTTTATGAGACAGAGAAAAACAACACTAAAACAGGGATTTGAAATTTAAATCTTTACTAAAGCCTTGGACTTTGAAATATGTTTCATCTCACAAACTGACTCTGATCAATTCTATGGACTAGCGTGTTGAGAAGGATTCTGAGGTCTAGTATCAGACAGGACCAAAAAGTGATGTTTGTCATAGACCTAACTTAGGACAGTGACAACACCTCTGCCATGAATGTGTCACCCATTTGGGGACCATACATGATCAAAGGCTTTATATTTAAATGGGAAAATTTATTAATAACTTTTTTCTGCTCCAGAGGAGTGAATCTAAGAAACACAGATTTATTTTAGAGAAAATGAATGGACCAGCCAGGATTTTCTGCAAATCATAAATGCTATAGGATTTCCCCTTCGTTATATGGTAAGCCATCCATTCACCATAAGGAAATGTTAATCAATGAGGTGACAAACCAAATAAATCCTTGAAGAGGTGGCAATCTTATATTGCCACAAAGTTATACAGGAGGCTGACCATTTTATTAAAGCCAGCATTATGCTAGTAATTTGATTATGTCATGGTTCTGTATTTTAACTTTGTATTCTTTCCCCCTCTGACTGTAACTTGACTTGAGGGGAAGTCCAAATAACCTAAGGAAAGGCATGATGATGATATATATGGACCTAGCTGATATTTTCTTCATGATCACAGCGAGAAGACAAGTTACTTTGCAGTAATTTTCTCCCTTTTATGCACTTTCATTGTTAATGGAATAAATACATTCCTTCATGCCAAAATGTATACACAGCATCCTGCTCTCATGCATACCCATGGAAAACTCAGTGAGCCTGCTTTAGCTCATTCCTTCCCTCAGGGTATGAAG
Organism: Callorhinus ursinus; assembly: GCF_003265705.2. Lineage (NCBI taxonomy): Eukaryota > Metazoa > Chordata > Mammalia > Carnivora > Otariidae > Callorhinus > Callorhinus ursinus. The sequence continues at coordinate 4,912,256 of NW_027397084.1, forward strand.
CACTGATAACACAGATTTTGGACTATCATTTACTATACATGGTATTTGTATTGTGTGATGCAGAAATTATTAAGACTAACTTTAATAGAAACTTTTCAAGGAGTTTGTCTTCTGTTCAATGGCATGTGATGATAATTATGGCTTTTGGAAAAAACAAAACAAAAAACAAACAAAAAAAAAACTGACTAATTCTCTAACAAAAATAATCCAGGAGTATAAAGGAGGAATTAATAGGAAACTCAAATTTCTATGAAAACCACCACCTCTTTTTTGTTTCAAATAGTGAAGAACACTACCAGTGTCTAAATGGGCTGTTTCATTTGACTTTCTTTTCTTGTGTGTATCCAAAATCAGATTTTGAGGTTCTACCATATTGTATAATTGAGCTGAGCACAGGCTGCAGTATAATGAATAGTAAGTATTTCAGGAATTTGGAAAGAAACACATTATTTCTAATCTTACAATTTTCCAACTTAGTGAATTCCAACTTAGAAGCACATTTTTCTTTAAAAACAAAAAAAGCTAAATCATACTCAAAATAAGAAACTAGGACAGTAAGTTAAAACAACCATGAGAAGTAGGAAGAAAATTCTGAAGACCTATAAATAGGAATTGAGCTGAAGGATAGGTAAGGTCCATGATTTATTTCCTCTTCTTACTTAGGCATGCATCAAGGAGCTTACCCTCAAAACCATAGAAATGAAGGGATTAGTATGGAAGGAAATTAACTGACTTTAATTTTGGCACTTGCTTATTATCTTTGGGGACTTCCTTTACTACTTATTTTATAGGAGGTATAACTCCAAAGTATGGCTAAAAGATGTGTACTGGTTTGATATCATTTCAAATCCACTTGTTTATGACTGAAACGAAGCTGTTTTAATTCACTTATGACAAAGGCCAAAAAAAGAGTTGTTTTTATATAAGAATGAAGTCAATTGTGTCAGATGTCATCTCATCAGTTCTCACTGATGCTCAGCTGCTGTGGGGCCTCATGGGTGGCTTATTGATAAAAACATATGAAGAAGCAACTATGGCAAAGGACATTTAGACTATAAATACCAAGAGCTTGTGAGGGCTGTCAGAGTGTTCAGTCTGAGTGAGAGAACTCTGTTGATCTAAAATAGCTCTCTGAAATGGCAAGATTTCATTTTTTTTATGACGGAGTAATAGTCCATTGCATATACATACCCCATTTTCTTTATCCATTCATCTATCAAGGGATACTGGGTTGCTTCCCTACCTTGGCTACTGTATTGTAAATAATGATGCAACACTGGGATGCACATATCTTTTTGAACTAGTGCTTTCATTTTCTTTGGGTAAATACCCCATAGTGAAATTCCTAGATCATATGGTATTCTTATTTTTAGTTTTTTGAAGAATCTCCATACTGTTTTCCACAGTGGTTATACCAATTTGCATTCCCAAAAACAGCACAGGAGGGCTCCCTTTTCCCCACATCCTCACCAACCCTTAATATTTGTTGTCTCTGATACTTGCCATTCTGATTGGTCTGAGATGACAATCTGAATGGACCTAGAGGGTATCATGCTAAATGAGAGAAGTTGGACAGAGAAAGACAAAGACCATATGATCTCACTTATATGTGGAATCTAAAAGACAAAATAAATGAGTGAACAAACAAAACAACAGACTCTTAAATACAGAGAACAAATTGGTGGTTGCCAGAGGGGAGGTGGGCTCAGGAACAGATGAAGACACACACTCATTAAGAGGTACAAACTTCTAATTATAAAATAAACAAGTCATGGTGATGAAAAGTACAGCATAGGGAATACAGTCAATAATATTTAATAACTTTGTAAGGTGATAGGTGGTAACTACACTTACTGTAGTGAGTAGTAAGTAATATACAGAATCGTCCAATCACTAGGTTGTACACCTGAAACTAATATAGCATTGTATGTCAACTCTACTTCAACAATTTTTTAAAATACTTAAAAAATTGAAAAATAAAATAGCTCCCTGAAGACCTTGGGGCAATTAGCTCCTGACATGGTAAAGGTGACTCTTATCAGCAGTGGTATCAGAGCAATCTCCCGAGAAGAAGATCATCTTGCCCATCATCACCAGTACCATCGTTCCCTAGCAACATGCCCTAGCAACAAGGGACTTCTACTTTCTGCACTGGCAACTGGACTTCAGTTCTTGGTTGGCTAAGCTATTTCTCCTGAGTACCGACTCACATAAAGGTATACACCTCAACTAAATTTGGATGTTATTCCTTTCACCGCCCCTTACCTGGAACAATAATGTGATTAATCTATTATTGATTTGGAGTAGGTTATTTCTTTAGTAGTTTATTAAGAGACATTATCCTGTATGATTCTGGCTTGTGAAATTAGAATAATTCCCACAGTGAACTTGTGTTAAATAAACTATTCGCAAAGACAATACCAGTCTCTGAACATTAATTTGTCTCCCCAAATTAAAAAAAAAAAAAGATTATTTTAAAAAGGTAAAAACACGACTCTCTTACAAATATAAAATGAAAGGTTTTGTTTAACTCACTATATAATGTATAATATATATTTCACTCTTCTCCTCCAGGCAGCTGATAGTTTTCCACAGCTCACTGGAAAATGTGAAGTCGATACAATCCCCTTTGGGCCCTTGCCCCAACACTGAGGCCTTTTTCCTTCCTGAGGGCATCTGTGCCTCTGCCCTTACTGGCCCTGTTGTAGACATCCCCCCCCCGGAGTCTCGAGGGACGTTTTCCCCCCTTCTACTCTGAGCATGCTTTGCCTAGCTATCACCAATCCTTGCTGTCTCTGCTCCAAGCCTGGATCAAATAACCTTCCTGTGGAACCTTCTTGACACTCCCCTTGCCCACTTTGGCCCTGCTTCCTCACACTCAAGTCCATGTGACATGCTGTCTCACTTCATCCTTTCCTGTCCCCTATCATCAGACCTGTCATGACATATTCTCAGCGTCCTGAACAGTGCCTCACATGGACAGGCTCTGGGAAAATATATTTTCCAAAAAGTCAATTCAAGAAGAGGGGTAAACAATAAATCAAGGCCCCAGAGAAGGTGCAGTGGGGTTGGAGGGGGGGCACACAGGGAAGAAACGCCCCTGGGGGAAGTGGACCAGCTGGGAAGAGGGGCAGGGGAAGGCGCAGTCTTCCTCATGGTAGTCTGCAGGCTCTCTTCTTCTTCTTGGCCTTCACACCCGTACTTCTGGGGTACTTTAGGACACTGGGCACAGGATGGGCACTAAGCAGGCCCCTGCACTGCTCCTATCCCTGCAGAACCAGCACCCCTAATGTGAGGTCATGGAACCCAAGGTGACACCATGGATGGTCACCAAGCCACACTATTGGGCTATACCCCCTCCCGCTGAGCCTCTGCTCCCATGAGCCCCCACTCTGACCCTCTATTCCCATGACCCTCTACCACTGACCCCATTCCCCTTGACCCTCTCCTGCTGACCACCTTCCCATGACCCCCTTCCCCATAACTCCCTCCCCATAATGAAAAAAAAAAAACAAGTGATTTTTAAGTGGTTATTTACAAACATATAAAATGTATGTATATGCATAAATATGTATACGTATAAATATATATAAGATAAAAAGTTTTGCTTAACTCATTAATAAGGGAACTACGAAGATGTTAAAACCAGGTTAAAAAAGAATCCAAAATGTAAACACATACATATTTCAGGAATACTGAAATGAATTTGGTTAATAGATATGTTAAAAATAAAATAATAGGCCTAAAATGGAGTCACTTATGCTAGTTCTCAGCAACCAAACAGAGATTTAATTACAGTTTCAGGGGTGCCTGGGTGGCGCAGTTGGTTAAGCTGCCAACTCTTGGTTTCAACTCAGGTCATGATCTCAGGGTTGTGAGATCAAAAGTCTGCTTAAGGCTCTCTCTCCCTCTGCCCCTCCCCTATGCTCTCTCTCTCAAAATAAGTAAATAAATCTTTAAAAAAAAAATTACAGTTTCAGCTCTGCCACAAACGGAATCTTAAACCAGTCCATCAGAAGTCACCTGATCCCTGTTAGGTAATCTACTTGCTAGACCCCTGCCAGTCTCTATAGGGAATAACTAACCTGTTTTTCTTCCTGCTCCCTTCTGCCTATAAAATCCCTTAGACTGGTGTACCTATTTTGAGCTCCTTTCTATCTACTAAATTGGGTGCTGCCCAATTCATGAGTTGCTGAATAAAGGCAATAAGGTCTTTAAAATTCACTCAGTTGCATTTTGTTTTTTAATAGATACAAAACTGACTTCTTCCACAGTGAGGGAGGTAAATAAATAGAACCTCCACTAGAAAAAAGTCATTTGCATGTCTGCGGACAAGAACATTTGCACTGCTGTTTGTTATCTACAATTTAGGTCTTAAATAGTTCAAAGACAATGAAAGACTCAGAGAGGCTATAGAATCAGATAACCAGGAAGGATATGTTAGACAATGACTAGTCTTCATTGATGACACTCAAGTCATCTTTTTGGTTCATTTCAAAGTCTTTAACAATTTTCCTCTATAGTATATTGACTTATGCCATAAATTTGTTCTCTTCATGTTGGTTAACCTTTACAAAGAACTAAAGAAAAGGGGGTGAAGGAGAACAAAGGTGTGATATGCAAAAGCAGATATAGAGGAACAAAACTTGCCACCCCAAAATGTGTCTCTTTGGCATGTGGATTATTTTAAGCTGATTATTTTTAAGAAGCAGCGTCTCAAGAAGAAACAGAGGCGCCCCGTAACTGCCTAAAAATTTTCAGATAGAAGATTTGTATCAGGAGGGGAGTTATTACCATAGATAACTATAGTATAATATGAACTAGAATGGCAGACAGGGAGTAACCTAGCAAAATCTGTTTGTTAAAATTCCTCTCTATGTCCTATTGTTTCTATATGGCCCAGCAAACATTTATTCCTTTTCAACTTTCTGTGAATTGCTTTCTTTCCTTTCGAAGTCCCAGAGCTATACCTCATTTTGCCTGTTTTTGGAATCGCTCATGTTTATGTAGATTTCCCATATTGTATGTAATTAAATTTTATTTTCTCCTGTTAATCTGCCTCATGTCAATTTAATTCTTAGACCAGCCAATAGAATCTTGAGAGGTAGGATAAAATGTTTCCTTCCCAACACAGATCATACTTTCACAATGTAAATTTCCTCCCTGGTTTTATTTTATTTTTTAATTTTTTTGTAGTTAGGTAAGAACCCACAACTGTCCTGGCCCTTTCAACATCACTTCCAAGAACACAAACAAAAGGAAAGGGGAAAAGCTTGGAAATGTAAGCTGATTTTTTAAATTGATATAGGTTAGGTGTAAACTAGATAATCTGATATAACTCCAGGTTCTCCAATACTCGCTAGCTTGCTGGTAATCCAAACACCATAGCCTCTTGTTTCCACAGATTGTGTGGGACTTGAGCTGTCTGATTAGCTTCACCCAATTCAACTTGAGACCTTAGAGATTGTCTCCCAAACCTGTCCCTTAGTCTCTGCAACATGATGCATGCTTTCTCTTTTTCTCTGGCCAAGGGGAGGGTACCTGCTGTCTGAGAAGCTGCTTGAGAACTCCTCACTGCAGCCCCTGCTGCTAATGCCCACCCTGAGAGTTCTGATGCCCCTGCCAGGGGCAGTATCATCAAGTACCTCCCCTAACTACTATCCCTCAGCGGCCAGGGAGGCCCTATGTTCCCTGGAGTCCTTGGTGGGCCAAGGTTCCAGGAAGAAATGACCTTATCTCATACAATTTGATGTGAGAAACAAAGGAAGAAGAAAAATTATTAAATTTCCTTACTACCTACAGCCCACTGACAAGTCCTTAAAACAGGCAGAGTGACATCCCTCTAGGGGCTCAACTGTCTCAATGTTAATACTTTGCTAAGAACAAAAGGCAATCCTAGCCTGAACCACCCCCCTGACCCCAGGATCCTGTAAGTCTACTTTAAGGTACAAAAATTCCTTTGGAAACATCTTTTATCTCTAAACCACCCCCCCCCTCGCCCCCAAGATACGTTTTGGCAATCATCCCCCAAGCACATGGCCCACTGATATACATCTGAAGGGTCTCATGACTAAGGTTTTATTAGATGGTAATAAATGACCTTTTCCCAACAATAGCTAGCCCCCTCAAGGTCCTAGAAACCTTGCTTCCAAAATTCCTTAAGACTTAGGCTATCCCTCACCCCCTCCCAACCTGAAAGCATATAATGGGCCACTCCTCATGACCCTGGTGCAGCTCTTTCTGCCCAGGGCTCCTGTCCCCATGCTTTAATAAAACGACCTTTTTGTACCAAAGACGTCTCAAGAATTCTTTCTTGGCTGTCAGCTTCGAACACTAACATCTTTCCTACATCACAATTCTCCCTCTTGCTCACTCTGCTACAGCCACAACAGCTTCCTTGCTATTCTTTGAACCCAGCGGGCACACACCAGCCTCTTCCCTTGGTCCAGACTATTCTTCCTCCAGGTACCAACATAAGCCATTCCCACATCTCCTTCAGGTCTTCACTCAAATGTCACCATCTTACTGAAGCCTTCCCTGGCCATTCTTCCTAAAACTACAAACCTTATCCTACCCTGACACTTCCCATCATTTTGTCCTGCTTATTTGCTTATTTTCTTATCAGTTCTCAACAGTCCAATATAGTACATACTTTTACTTATCTTATTTCTTGTCTGATAAAGGAGAGTAAAATATGCCATCCCAAAATATGCGTCTTTGGCAAAAGAGTTATTTTGAGCTGGTTATTTTTGAGAAACGGCAGACAGAGGAGAATCTCTGAAAACAGTCTATAAGCTACCCTTTTGTAAAAGAAATTTACATAAATTAAGGAAATCTCCATTTGTATGTGTCTTCCTCTACATACCAGGAAGAGAAGCATGACTGTAAGTCACAAGAAAATCTAATCAATGAAGAAGACACTGACTTAAATCTGCGTAACAACCTTATTCTTTTTTACCGTGCTTTTCCTGGTAACCTCCCATAACTCCCCCCCCCCCAACACACACATACATACAACTTCTTTTTCTTGGTCTTTAGCAGAAGATGGTATTTAAGGTAGTAGCTTGGGCCACCTTGGGGAAGTTTATCATTTTTCCTGGGTATCTCTCAAGTACACATGAGATATTAAACTTCTATTTATTTTTCTCTTGTTTAAAGTGTTTTTCTCTTGTTAATCTGCCTTTTATTATAGGGGTCTCAGCCAAGACCTTGGAGGGTTAGAGGGAAAATTATTTTTCCTACCCATACTGACTTCCTCCATCACCATGGAATACACACAAAGGCAGAAGTTTTTGTCTATTTTGTTCACTACTGCATGTCCAGCACAATGCTGAGCATATAAGAGGTGCTGAGGTATTGATTAAATGTTGAATGAAATGAGAAGATCTCTCTCCCTAAGCACTGCCCCTGTGTGTGTGTGTGTGTGTGTGTGTGTGTGTGTGTGTGTGTGTGTGTGTGTTTAATGTAATATTCTCTGTAACAACAGATTCTCCAGTGTCTGGAGCTGAATCGCTGGTACAAGAGCTGGTGGATGATAGCTATAGCAGGCAGGCCATCCTCCCTACCTCTTCCCAGGAGGCACCTTCCCTCTGTACAGATAACCTTATACAAATTTTTGCTTTCGGGTTGCTTGTCCTACCTGCCAACCCACCAGACCAGTCTTAATGGTTTATCTAAATACAGATGAGAATTTTGAGCATTTCTTTCATTTTTACTATAAGGCATATTGAAAAATACTGGTGACGGTCAGGAACCTGTGAATTTCTTCAGTGGTCTTGCTTCTACTTCCTTATTGTCAGTTCCCAACCTTGGAAGTTTTGTGGCTGAAATTTGAAACTGGCCCCCATACACGGAGGGCAAGAAGAGATTGAAGAAACAGGCAGACCAACTCTAGATGGGTAGGTAGGTTTAATAAGCAAGGAACTTACATATGAGTTCTGTCTTGGGTGGCTGCAAGATGAGTAGATCTCTGTATCAGCCAACAAGAATCTGAAAAGTTTATATAGAGGTCTTAACTGGGTTCAGTCATAAGTTCAGTCCAGATGGTCTCAACAACACATTGATCTCTCAAGGCTGCATCCTACTGTGAGAATGGTGGGCAGAACATACATTCCAAAGGGGAGAGAGTGAGGAGCCTGATTTACCAGGTCCAGCTTGCAGGACAACTGGAGGCCAAGTCCTCTTGACGACCTCTTCCAGTACTTACCTAAGAATTTAAAATCTCAGTTTATAGATTTAAAGGATCTACTTTAAGCTCCACATATTTGTTCTTCATTTCTCTTCCTTAATCACTGAAGGTGTTCAAAAGAAGTCTTCTCAAATATGCCACTTTGGAATATGGATTATTTTGAGCTGAAGGCAATTGAGACTTAAGAAAAACTTTATTGCTCCCTTAAACTACCTAAAAGAATTTAGATAGGAGACCTGGCCCAGAAAAAGAGCTATTACCAAGACATATACACTTCCTTGCTCCTTATTTTTTATCCTATACTAGCTTCCTGTCTTCTGCCCCATTTTCCAGTTCTCCAAATAGAGATTGCTTCACAAAGTGTTAAAATTTGTTTGTAACACCTACATTGTCTTCTTTAATCATTTTGTATCACATGCAAATTTAAATGGAACATGAAAGGGGACTTCTGTTTATAACATTAGGGGGCTCATAGTAGAGAAGCAACCATCTCAAATGTAAATTATTACTAGTCTAGTTTAAGGAATGGTTTTGCAAATGGAAAAGTCTTGACTGAATGTACTATCAGGCATGCATTTTATTTGGTTATTTTTCTTCACAAGCCATTGATAATTCTAGGCTTATAAATCATGCCATCAGATGGAATTACTGTATTTTTTTTTTTAAAGGAGAAGGTTCAAAAGAACACCTGTTCTTACCAAAAAAATACCCAAAATATCTAGTGACAGTCTGAAGATTACATGAAATGCTGACCTATTTAGAAAGCTCTTGAAAACCCCAGTATTAAAATTATGTCACTGTGGAACTTCAAAGGCTTGGCAGGTTGAGATGAATTTGAAATGTCAGCTCAAGATTAAGCTAAATCATTTAATTATTCTCACCCATTATTTTCAGTCAAGATGGAGAGTCATTCTTCCTTTTTCTTTTTTTTTTTCGTATGGCTGGATCTTTTATCAATGGCAATAGGTGATCTACTCTGCACGTCATCTTTTAAACTAAGTATGGGATTTTTCTTGCTGATTTAATTTTTCTTACTCTTGAAATAGGTATAATCTCAGATTATAAGATCATAAAAATAAACTACATGTAGGCTGAGATGTTTTTCTCTTTTCTATGTATACTGTAATTTCCATTTTTTGTTTACATAGCTGGAAATTAATTCTAGCATTTTGAAACGCATATATAAGCAAAAGACCATTAAAAACAAATGTTATCTTGGCTTGCCTTCTCCGAAATTCCTCTCAAATTCAACTGGTTCCAACAAACTTTTCTCTACTCTCTGCTCTAAATTGCTTATAGCAGCCAGATATATAATTTAAGAGCTATTTATCTTTTGGTCTAGGGCAGAGGTGGGCAAATTTTTTCTGTAAAGGGCTCTTGGCCTTGGTTCTTCCACATTCAGATTACCTTTCTTGAGGACTTGGTCCTCGGCACACATCTCCGGTCCATACACAGACAAGCCCCTGCCAGGGCCTCCTTAGCACCTGTAAGTACCATTCACTTTGCCCTTTTCTTTAGTTTTGCCTCATCCTCTATCCTGGTTGTTCTCTGTTTATGTCCTATATTCATTCTTTACTCTTCTCTACCCTACTCTGGGCCCCAGGAGGCTGCCCCCAATGGAATGCATCCCACCAGCTCCCCTATCTTCTGGTTGAGGGCAGCCAATGGGGAGGTGCCAGCAAGAACTCAGTGGGCAGGGAGAGAGTGTTGGGGGCATGTTTGCAATCTTGTGTGACTCCCTCTAGGCAAACTATCCAAGCCCCACGAGGCCTAGTAATACTATGTCGCCTCCTTGCTCCTTTGGCCCTGAGGGTAACACTTCTCTACTATTGCTGGCCTGAATGCCTCAATACTCCGCTTAGTTATTGTAACACTACCTACATTTCAGGGGGTAGTCTCTTCATTGAAGTCCCTTCATTTAAAGCTTCTGAGTGATTCTGTTTCCTGCTAGAATCCTGCCTGAATCCTGATCTTTTACCTTTGTAGTACTCCCAGACTTGGTCAGTACCCAGCGCCAACACATACTTCCCTCTCCATATTGGATGTGCTTTCCCAGGGTACTACCATGAGTCACCTTCAGCATCACAGCCTTGTCCTCTGCAGGCTTCTTTCTTCTTCAATTTATACTCACTGCTCAGTGAGGTATATATACCTCAGGGGTCTTAACCTGCGGTATGTGGACCCATAGGGTTACACGGGTAGCTCTGGAGAGTGATACATACATATTCCAGCACTGTATGAAAACTGTGTGTTTGTGCATTTTTCTGGGGAGAAGGTCTGAATTTTTCACCAACTTTTCAAAAGACTGATGACCCAAATGGCTAAGAATTAATTTTAACTAAAGATGGAAAGGAAGATATGCAAGAGGGGACCTGTTCTACCATTTTAATTAGTGGCATATGATTCTTACAGTGTTTTTACCCTAGGCAGTGAATTCTGACAATTCCTTATTTATAATGAGAATCAACTCTGCTGGGTGTCAAAAAAATAACCTAGGTTCTAAACAATTGGGGGAATAAATTAAGCAAGTGAAGATGGTAGCCAAAATATCACTCTTATTAATCACAGAGGCAAGTGTAGGGTAAGCTAAGTAACTTAGTAAGTAAGAGCCAAATGGGCCTGGCCAGACTTGCTCATCCAATCACAATCCAAAGCTGGGTCAGGGCAGACTTTTCCACAATGAGTTTGTCCAAGTAAGACTTAAAACATGGAGGATAGAAGAGCATCTCTGCTTCCCTTAGGCAGGCCCAATCCCAAAAGGAAGAAGAAAATGATGAGCTAAGCTAAACATTTCCAATTGTTTTCCCCACATTTATCAACTAAATGTGTCCCTCTGCCTTCTCAGGGGTGAGTAAGTACAGAGGGGCAGAAGAATTCCCTACCAATAAGCTACGTATTTTTTTTCCTACCCTTTGCCCTAAATTATACAAGATTCTAAATTACATTACTTAATATTGTCATATGACACCTTAGAAATATAAGTACAGGGCTGCTGGCCTTGCCTGGGGATAGGTATTAGGCTTTAGTCATTCTATCTCATGGTATCTCCAGGCCAGTTCTACTTGACAGCCATTTGCCACTCAATGTTGAGTGCAACTTGTAAGAGGGACAAACAGGTCAAAAAATCTGCATCATTCATACACAGAACTGATTCACGCTCAATGTGCGTATCAGTTAGAATGCTTTTGACCTCAAATAATAGAAAACCCAACTCAAATCCGTTTAGACAGATGTAGATTGTCTTGTTTACCTAACTTGAAGCCTGGATCCCCCCTGGTGTGCCAGTGCCTGACCAATGGGGTAAGATTACTCTTGGACTCATCAGGCTTAGGGTGGAGATCAAGATAGGGTGAGCTTCCCCTGATGCATATGGACTGAATGTGGGAACAGTGGATACACCTGGAAAAAAAATGGGGTTCTCCAAGGAAAGGAAAGTTGATGGTGGAACACCGACAACGTCCAATACAGTTGTCACATTCAAAGTTGTTCCTCCTTTTATGACTGCATGTCTCTGTAAAAATAACATTTTGGTCCATCATTGAAATTTAGTTTGGATCAATCAGATCTCATAAACAGGCAGCAGAGCACAAATGTTCAATAAATATGTGTTGAATAGAAACCAAATTTACTGAACCATCACATGTGTCACCTGGAACCAGGGTTAGACTAGGTAACCAAAGACATCCCTTCCAACTCTAATTCAAAATTAATGTATGAGAACTATATGGAATATTACCAAAGGAAGAATTCTCTCCTGGGCACCATGCCCAGGGTGTTTCTCATTACCTGTGGAAAAGATAATGCTGAAAAATTGTACCTGATTGCAATAATCATATTTCCTAGCAGTCAACTGGGACTAGAGACACAAAACGGATGAGATAGAATAAAGTGGTCAAGACTTCAACAGCAGCAACTACCATGATTTGAGCACTTTGCACCAAGCAGCGTGCTTGACGCTCAATACATTTTATTGTTTCATTTAAACACTGCAACAACTCTATGAGCTAAGTACTATTTCATCAATTTACAGATCAGGACACTGAATCTTGGAGGTGAAGCCTGTTGCCCAAGATTACCTGTAAATCCAAGTTTGTCACTCTGCAGTCCCCAAACTAAGAGTCATGGACGTTAACCAAGACCACCTCAGGGATTCTTCTTTTCTTCTTCTCCTCCAGTAGTGCTGCAGAGTCAGAAATTCTAAAGGATTCCTTTTCCTTTTTATTTTTTTTAATTTTATTTTTTATTTGAGAGAGAGTCAGACAGGGACAGCGAGAAGAGAGCATAAGCAGGGAGGAGAGGGAGAAGCAGGCTCCCACTGAGCAGGGAGCCTGATGCGGGGCTCAATCCCAGGACCCCAGGATCATGACCAGAGCCGAAGGCAGACACTCAACTGACAGAGCCACCTAGGCACCCCAGGATTCCTTTTCCTAAGCAAAATCTCTAGGCTGCATGCATTATATGAATTGCTAAGTGGTCAAGATTATTTCAGATATGATCACTCAGAAAGTGTCCTTGTCAATTTTTCTTGGATATTGCAAAATGAGGAAAAGGATTTGGTCAGTCACACCTACAGTGGAGTCCTTCCAGTTTGGGAGCGAAGCCAGCCCAAGACTTTCCCTGGTCATTTTCCAACCAAGAAAACAGAAAGCCATGTGTCTTCATGGCTCCTCAAAGGCTATGCCAACTTCAACGTCCACGATAGCCAAAATGTGGAAAGAGCCCATATGTCCATCAAGAGATGAATGGATAAAGAAGATATATATATATACACACACACAATGGAATATTACTCAGCCATCAAAGAGAATGAAGTCTCACCATTTGCAATGACATGGATGGAACTAGGGGGTATTATGCTAAGCAAAATAAGTCCGTCAGAGAAAGACAAATATCATATGATTTCACTCATATGTGGAATTTAAGAAAAACAGATGAACTTAGGGGAAGGGAAGGAAAAATAAAATAAGATGAACATTGAGAGGGAGACAAACCATAGGAGACGCTGAACCCTAGGAAACAAACTGAGGGCTTCTGGAAAAGGGGGGGGAGATGGAGTAATGAGTGATGGGCATTAAGGAGGGCACTCGATGTAATGAGCACTGGGTGTTACACGCAACTGATGAATCACTAAATTCTACCTCTGACACTAATTGAAAAAAAAAGCCATACCAAGGGCTATCTGTCAAAAGAAGAGCTTTGTATTTCTCAGCTCATGTCCTACTGGATCCTTTTACTATCAGAAGTCCAGATCATTCCACCTGTAAAATAATGAAAGGAACATCTGCCCCAAGGAGACTATAAGGTAAGTGTTCTGAGCTTCTAAGAAAATAAAAACAAAATGGTATTTTGGATCTGGAAGAGACAGAAGAGATCCTCGGATCAAAGGAAAATGAGTCCTGGAGAAAGGGAGTCCCTAGTGCCTTACCACGCTCCTAGTAAATAGGGGAGCTGGAATCAGCAACCAGGTCTTCTTCCACTGTTGGGCTGGTGTTCACTCGATATGTCATCAGTCATGAACATACCCCAGCAGTAAGCTACAGTGAGGTCATCGGACAGTTTAGTGTTGTTTCATGAAGATTGCTTTCTTTGAATTTACAAGAAATTACTGTTAAGAAATTTTTGTTGATTGATACGCAGTTCGCCTGTTGGCCGGTAAACTAAAGTTAAGCTACAGGGTCAAGAGACATAAAACCTGAGAATCTTCTGCTTTTATTAGGTTGGTATTTTCTTTCCACACAGTGAGAACTAACTAGTCCTTAAGCAGAGGGAAATGTATTACAGTTGTCCCCATATGTTTCCTTGTCTTCAAATAATTATTCAAAGAAGATGGTGATACGATATTTTACTAATACAGTAAGACACAAACAAGAGAGACATGGACACCTAAGAACAGTAGCAAACACAGCCTTAGGGCAGACCTTGTTGACCGAGACCCTTGATATATGAGAAAAGAGAAGATGAGTCCATCTCTGTCTCTCTTTCTCCCTCCACCCCTGACTCCAGCCCACCCCCAACCACTATCCCCTGCTCCCTTCTCCCTCAACTTTAGAACCAGTCCCAGTCCTGTCTTGGATACTCAGGGGAAGTCTATCCCCTGATGTTCCAGCCAACAGATGCCATCACAGAAACATCCCTAAAACCCTATTCCACCATGCCAGTCCAGCAGGATGGGTTGTAATGCTGCCTGCATTACAGAACTCAACATCTACTGTAATTATTTAATTGCTCTCCCTAGCAGACTGTAAGCTCCTTGATGGCAGGGACCATGCCCTATTCATCTTGATCTCCCCATGGTGTAGCACAGTGCTTAGTACATAGAACACATTTACTAAACTACTGGTTACATGAACCTGCTCCCAAACCTGCTCTGGGTCTCCCAATACCTATTACATCAAAACTTCTTCCATTTTCACCTGCTATGCCCTCTACCAGAATACCTTCCCCTGGTTTTTTATGCTAAACAAATCCTTCCATCTTCCTAGGCCACTCCAATTGCTTCTTCCTCTGCATTTCTATGGTGCATAATCATGTTCTATCTGGTACCATTATTTTAACATATCATACATGTTGTTCCAGCTCTTCAACAGAAAATAATTTTTAATATTTTACTATCCTATTCCGCAAAGCCTTAGGTATATATGGGGGGTGGGAAGGGAGAGGGACAGAGAGGGAGGGAATGATGTTTGATATTTGTTGTATCAATGAACAGATAAAATATGAGGCTAATAAACTGTAACACCCACAACCACTTTCAGCCTTTTGAATCTAGGATTGTATTTTGTTTTTTTTAAAATGATTTCTAGATTCCATAGGTCTAACACTGTGAAGAAGCCTAAATTTTGACAATGAAAATAAATAAAACCAGTGTGAAAATTTCACCCCCTCCTATTTTACACTTAAATTCATGAAGCCTGCCTCTGTATGCTTGACATAGCCCAGCATCTTTCTTTTTCCTTATCAAACCACACTTCTAGCAGTGCAATCTGGAATCCAAAGAAATGCAATGCATATTTTTCAGATAGTTAGGAAAGATGAAAGTAAACACCTTTGCTGGCAAGGAAAAAGATTCCACGTCTGGTACTCAGTTTAAAGTTCAACCCGTGAAGAGTCCATGAAAATCACCACATGGTTATTTGGAAAACAAAACTGGCCCAGAATACTCTTCCCATAACTATTTCTTGTGCTTGGCCTCCTCTTTCAATCCTGCCCTGTCTCAACCTGCACAGTTTTCTTCTCAAACACAGACATGATCATGTCATTCCCGACGATCATACCCTTCCCTCATTCATAGTCTTTCAATGGCAACATATTAGTTGTAAACTAAAGTTCTAAAGACATACCTTCTAAAGACAAAACCTTCTTAAATGTGGCCCCTGTTTTCTTTCTGGCATTTTCTCTGCCCCATGCACCAACTTTATCAGCCGAATTTGCCATCCTAGGAAAAAACACTCCATATTTATGCTTCTCTGTCAGGGTTCAGCAAACGTTTTTAGTAAAGAGCCAGAGAGGAAGTATCTAAGGCCTTGCAGGCCATACAGTCTCTGTCAAAACTACGCAACTCTATGGACTCTGAAAAACAAACTGAGGGTTCTAGAGGGGAGGCGGGTGGGGGGATGGGTTAGCCTGATGATGGGTATTAAAGAGGGCACATACTGAATGGAGCAGTGGGTGTTATACGCAAACAATGAATCATGGAACACTACATCAAAAACTAATGATGTAATGTATGGTGACTAACATAACATAAAAAAAAAAAAAAAAACCACTCGACTCTGCCAGTCCTAGTGCAAACGTCACCAGTACGTGGGCAATACGTAAAAGAATGGATGCGTCCATGTTCTGGTAAAACTTCACTTACAGAAACTGAAGTTTAAATTTCATATCATTGGGGCGTCTGGGTGGCTCAGTCGGTTAAGTGTCTGCCTTTGGCTCAGGGCATGATCCTGGGGTCCTGGGATTGAGCCCCACGTTGGGCTCCCTGCTCAGCAGGAAGCTTGCTTTTTCCTCTGCCTGCCACTCCTTCTCTCTCTCTCTATGACAATAAATAAATAAAATCTTTAAAAAAATAAACACATTTCATATCATTTTTACATGTCATGAAATATGTTTCTTTTGATTTTCTTCCCAATCATTTAAACATGTAAAACCGTTCTTAGCACCCAGACCGCACACAAACATGAAATCAGCCAGATCCGGCCTACAGGCCTTAAGTGTATGAACCTCTGTTCTATGACATTCCACCTGTCCTGCCTGCCATGTCTTTCTTTTCTTCTCATCTATGAATTCCTTTTCATCCTCCAGTGCGTAGCTTGAATACCATACTTCCTGGAATAGGTATCAATTCCTCTCAGAGGTTCCCCGTGCTTCTTCCCTTCTGCTCCCCAAAAAGAAACCTGATACAGTCAGCTTTGCCTGTTGTTATGTACAAGTTCACTAGATACAATTCTTTGTGATCCTGTGTCTAATTCAACTCTTTCCACTGCTACACGATGCCTCACACAGAATCAACACTCAGTAAATGTTTATTTAATTATAAAAATCAATTCCTTGCCTCTTTCCAAAACCTACCTAGAGAATTGATAATGAAGTCAAACCAGAGTGCTGAGACCACACAAGTTGGGATGAGCACATCATAAAGGCTGATGACACCACTGAGGCTGGGCTCTGGCCCTCCTTGCTAAAAGGCAAAGGTGACAGTTACAAGGTCTTATCAGAAAAGAGGAAAGAGACAACATGAACAGAAGCAAAGTTTTGTGACATTTCCCCGCTGGCATTAGGTTTTAAAAGCATTTGTTCAAGTGGAAATTTGTGTAGGGCATTTGGTGACAGGCTGGATACCGTGCTGCATGACAATTAATATTACAAAAAAAATGTGATTTTTATAAGGCTCTCTCTCAGAACACCTTGGGAAATGCAAAGGCAATTCCATGAGGAGAAAAGGTCCCAGGATGCTGCTTTCTGGAGCTCTGATTTGAAACCAAGACAGAACTTAGCACATACCCAAGGCAGACTCTGGGACCCACATCCTCCAGCCCATCTTCTTCAATGCTTCTTCTTCAAGGTTGGAGTCCCACGGTTGATAGGCTGGAGGCCCCAGGCTAGATCTCTGGCAAGGGATGGCATCTAAATGAGAGAAAGATAGAACTGGCATTCTCTCCTGAAAATGGAAGGACCGGAACACACTGTGCCCCAGCCAGAGGCTCAGGGGAGCCTACCCACAAAGTCACCGGTGGGCTCAAAGGGGAAGCCTGGATGCCCCTTAACTGCTGGTTCAAGGATTTAATTAAGGCCCCAGAGAGCTCCTCCGGAGAGCCTTGTGGAGATGACTCTAGCTTGGAAAATGTTCAGAGTGGGCAACGTCCCATCCTGGCAGGAGGAACACTTCCATATGCTTTTTTAACATGACTAGATCAGAGTAGCATAACTCCCGGTGGAACAGGCAGGGTGAGTCAGCTGTGAAGTGTAGTTCCAAGTGAAAGAACAAGGGACTTGGTGTGCAGAGTTATTTATGATTAACTCACCGAGGAAGACCATCAGAGCCAAGAGCCCAGCTGTCTCCTTCTGGCAGAAATTAGCTAATGGGGCAGAGTGCCTCTTGAGGTCACTCCCGATTTGTGCTATCAATACTATTTAGTTGGCATAAATAAGGATCTTACTTCCTGCGGGTTATAAAGCATTTGCATTCACTCTATCTAAAGTTATATCAGCCTGTTAGTGAACAAGTTACAAAGACGGAGGCTACCTCCTGGCCAGCCTGGGAGGTCAGGGAGGAAAGAATAGTAGAGGATAGTAATTCAGAGCACAAAGTGGGGAGCCCGCAAGACCTGGGTTCAATCCCCCATGTGACCACTTATTAATTATGTGAGCTTGGGTTACTCTGTCTGCTCTGTACTTCTATTCCCCCCTCTACAAAATAGAGATACTGCCAGGGACCTCATAAAGGTCCTCTAATTATCTGCACCCCCATCAGTCATGGCAGCTAGCACGTAGTAGGTGCTAACGAAATCAGTGCTGCTAGATTAGCTAATTTCTTACCATTCAGCTGATGGCCATTCATTTGCTAATCATGGTGCCAGTTCAGAGAGGCTGAGACTGGCCTTACAGATGTCATGAGTTTCAGGATTTGTTTATAAATAGTCAAGGCTTGTCATTTATAAACTGCCTCTTATGAGTGAGTAAACATGAGACAGGGAATAGAAAGTGATGAAAGACAACTTAACAGACATTACTCAGCATTGACAGCTGGAGCTGCAGGCTGCTCAGCAAAGCTAGCGGATACCTGGCCCAAGGCCTAAGCCACTCAAAAAAGTGGTAGGTGCGATTATGATCATCATTCTATGGCTTCAGCTTGAAACCTGGTCTTCCGGTATCATGATCCTGTCCAGACAGAAATGCAGGGTTTACAGGAGAATTAACCACTTGGGATTTATGTAAATCCCATACATATTGGGATGTATGGACCTGAAGATGGTTCAATTAAGTCCCGTATTCTTGGAATATTTACTAATAAAGGGTGAGGCTAACAAGAGCTGCCATATTTGGTTCTGCAGGTTGCGCAATGCACAAACTTCCAGGCACCAGTCGCACGAATCAGGAGGCCCTGAGGATTATGGAGTGTAGAAATCAATGCTGCAGCAGCCCTGCTAAACAGTGCTTGACTATGAATCCTTGCTCTTGTTGAAGATATTGAACCCAGAAGAGAAGTTTCTTAAGAACACAACTGGTATCCATTTTGAGGAGATGTTTGACAACAAGTTGTCTTACCATGCTAAAAGAGAGTTATTCCTTTTGAAAAACTGGATCAATTATACTTTGGGTCTATCTACAGGGTTCTGGACCTAAAGTACACATTGAATCAAATTATTTGACTGGAACAGTGGCCTGACACATGAAATAGGCCTTCCAGGGTCTGGTAGCCGAACAGGGGACACAATGAGCTTTGTAAGTGTGATATGGTTACTCAGGCAAATGTGTTCTGCACCTTGTTCAGAGTGCACACAGATCTAGAACATAGAAGGCAAGGGAGTGAGCATCACACAGCAAGGAAGGAGAAAGAAGTCTTCACGAGGGCAGACAGAGTTTGCTCATTACGTGGGTATGTGAAACATGGGCCAGAAACCAGACAACAAAGAGCCTCCTTGCTGGTGGGGAGGGGAGGCTGATGTTTCCAGGCACCCCACTCTCCAGACACGAGACACCAGTCTCCAAAAATGATTAAACTGCTCTGGGTCTCTAGAGCGCCATCCAGGAGACAGGGGCTTCTGGAAAGCATGGCGAGGCACCAAAGCTACATCAGCTCAGTAACCATGAACCTCAACGATCCGGGGATTAGAACATAAAATTGTAAGCTCCAGACAAATGAATCGTGAGGGTTTAAAATATTTTTTTCTCTGTAACTCATTTTAGCTCAGGCAATCTCATGCAATCCAGTTACAATATGTGTTCATGTTTCCTGATGAATGTGCTTTTTATGGTTTTATAATAGGTCTAAGAAGCATTCTCATTTAAATGAAATGATGTTTGGGGGATTGGAATAATTGCCTCATGATTTAAGCCTGACTCATGATTAAATAAAAATACTAAGCTCTCCTCTCCTTCCTCCTCACCCTGATCTGCGGCCTTAATGGCATCTCGTTCCCAGGTGGAAAATCAAAGCTTTAGCGGAAGTATGATCATAAGCGTGAATGTTGTTATTGATGGTGTCCCTCTTAAAGGTAATTAAGCTGCAGGAAATACTCATTCCAGATCACCATGTCCTTGGGACTTGCCCAGGTATCTGGGGGGAAGGTCTGCTCAACACTTTTTTCTCACAGTTCAGCAGGCAGCAACATTTCTGCAGCTGAAGGACAGAAGCCTTTGAAAAAATCCTCCAAAAAGATGTCTCAAAAGGTATATATTGAGTTCAAATGTGTCTGCTTCTGTGGCTCTCCCAAAACGGTACTTTCCCAGCATCAAAAGCAAAGAATGTGACCCCTTGTATCAGGTTAGTACACATCTTTAGTCCCTTATCTGAAATCTTTGGCACTAGATGCATTTTGGATTTCAGGGTTTTTCAGATTCTAAAAGGAATTATGGCGGGTGTGTTACAGAACACCCCCCACCCCAGAAAGGTGTGGGACATCAACAGAGAAATGCTTCTGCAGTAAACTGTATGAATAGTCACACCAAGGGGTAAAGAAAGACAACATAGTCCCACCTCAGTGCAGGTCGGGATTTGCTGTCAAGTGAGACCGTGCCAACCTTCAGGAAAAAATGTTCAGTATTCAGAGCTTTTTGGATTTCAGCACTGAGCAGATGAGGGACGGATTACCTGCCAAATGTTCAAAGGTGTTACGGCCAAGCTGCAGAGCAGCGGTTCTCAAAGTGTGGTCCCTAGACCGGCAGCATCAGCATCCCCTGGGAATGTGTTAAAAATGGGAATTCTCAGATCCCACCCCAGACTTACCGGATCAGAAACTCTGGAGTTGGGGCCCAACAATCTGTGTTTACTAAGTCTTCTGGGAGATTCTGAAACCCACTTCGGGGCAAGAACCATTCCTAGAAAGGTTTAGCATAAACACTGGTCTAGGAGCAAAGAGGACTGGAGTCCTGGTTAACTCCTGGTTAACTAACTAGCTGTGACGCAGAACCTTTAAGGAAATCAATTTCCCATCAGCCAAGTGAGGATGGGGTCTACCTGTCCTTTTTGTTTAGCAGGGCTGTTTTGAAGAGGTAAAGAGACAGTGCATGTAAAAAAGCCTTTTAAACTATAAGGTACTACGTATATATTAGTTATTTTAAGTAAGAATGAAATAACATCAGTATTAAGCGGAACGTAAGTTAATTAGGAGATCAAGGATATATAATAAGAGAAAGCAAATAAGTTAAATGTGGAAAATGGCACTTCCATGCCTGGAAAAATGATATAAGAAAAATGTGCTCACAATATTTCCTACCCTTGGGTGTCCTGTCTCTGGGAGACTCCAAGTCATGTTCTCACTCAGTTCACAATATAACATGACAATATGCGAAGAGACTGAAATATTCAATCAAGTATGTATGTGAATACATTTTCATAGGCCCTACCCCATATCATTCCAGAAAAGACTTACAAGTTTGAAAGATGGGTGACATTCTGCTGTTTGGAGCAAAGAGAACAATCCCCAGAGGCAGATAAAACAATGGAAAGAGCCAGAGTCAGGAAACCTGACTTCTTTTTTTAAGTTTTTATTTATTTGAGATGGAGAGAGAGAGAGAGAGAGAGAGAGAGAGCACAAGCTGGGTGAAGGGTCAGAGGGAGAGGGAATAGACTCCCCGCTGAGCAGGGAGCCCCATGCAGGGCTCGATCTCAGAACCCTGGGATCATGACCTGAGCCAAAGGCAGACGCTTACCCAACTGAGCCACCCAGGCGCCCCAGGAAACCTGACTTCTAATCCCAGCTCTGCCACCAGTGAATGGGGTGACCTTGTGCAAGTCCCTCTGCTCTCTCTGGGCATCATCTCCCAGCTCTTAGCACTGCTTTTCTAGTTCAGGTGTCTTAGCTGCTGCTTCCCCCCCCCCCCCCCCCAGTTCCTGGAATTAAACTCTACAAACTGAGGGCAGGGGTGAAAACACAGGAATCCTGGAGCACCTGGGTGGCTCAGTCGGTTAAGCGTCCAACTCTTGGTTTCAGCTCAGGTCGTGATCTCAGGGTTGTAAGAACGAGCTCTGTGTCTGGCTCCAAGTTGGGCTTGGAGCCTGCTTGAGACTCTCTCCTGTCCCCTCCCTCTACCCCCTCCTCCCTTTCTCTCACCTTCTCTAAAGAAAAAAAAGAAAGAAAGAAAAGAAAATACAGGAATCCAGTGAGAATGAACATGGGATGAGCTGTCTCCCATTCCATAAACCAGGTGGGAAACAAATACAAGCTGAACTGGGTTTCGGGGTACTGAGCCTTTCTGTCGTAATTCTACTATATCTTAGGGCTCCACATTATAGGCAAAGATTTTTATTTGCAGTGGCTTTCCCATAATGACTATTGATACTATGAAACAAAAAGTCTCACAAAGGAAAGCTCAGTCCTTACAAGAATTCTCTTTGCTGTGGCCGCAGTGCAATGATGCAACTTCAGCCAAGATCACTGCATCTTATTCCTACCTGCTCACCTTGGATCAGGGGTAACAGCATCCAGCTGTCTGAACCAAACTCTTTGGCACTTTGTCTCTTATCTGGCAAAGTCATGTCTTCACGGGCTTTCTTGGCTTCACCAATTACCCTACAAAGTAAATAGCCCTCTGAGGCATTGGCTGATAATCTCTAACACATGCTTTCTAGTTTTTACATGCTCATGCGGGAGGCAATATAGTGAGGTGTTTGAGGATAGGGGCTGTTGGGCATTCGACTGCTTCCCAATAGTTAATTTACACCCTGATTAATTCATTTAACTTCTCCAGACTATGATTTGCACATCTGTAAACTGGGAATACTAGTAGTCCCTTTCTCACAATGTGACCAGGAGTATTAAATTCTATTCTTCAGTAAAAATCTAGACCACTACCTACAACAGTACCTCACACAGCAAGAGCTCCTGACTGAAATGTGACGTCCATTTTCCAGCTACTCTCCAGCTTCGGTCATGGCAACTACCTTCAACGAAGCCCCGGAGTCCTCTGGAAGCCATGGTGAGACAGAAACCTCCCCCCCTTGACCCAAAGCTCACAATTCCCGGAAGAATGAAAACAGTCCCATTTGTACTCTCCTGAACTCAAGCTGATCCAGCGGCACATGTGCAAATGATGCAAACCCAGCAAAACAAACTCCAGGTGAGTTTAGAGACATCACACTGCCTACTTCGAGTGTTCTATTAATAAAAGCACTCCGGTGCATGATTTCGCTTAAATACTGCTGTAGTCATCTTGTATTTTTGTAAGATTCCTGTGTTTCTTAAGCAAAATAAGACCACATAAAAGTAGTCTAGACTATCATGTCAAAATAAATTCTAATTGTAGATGAACAGAATGGCCTGTATATGGAAATGGAAATGGAAAGCAGATTTTTCATTACAATTGATTCCTGGAAACATGTCAAAAAACAAAAAACAAAAAACAACAGCCTGAGAAAAATAAACCTCTCTCCTTGACAGGCTCAGCTTGAAGTTACTTCCTATGGCCTCTAGGTGGTGGACTTGTGTTTGAGGGGTCATTTGTTCACCCTTCAACAGCTACAGGGGCAGAAAGGGAAGGCTTGGGGGGCGCCTGGGTGGCTCAGTTGGTTAAGCGACTGCCTTCAGCTCGAGTCATGATCCTGGAGTCCCAGGATCGAGTCCCACATCGGGCTCCTTGCTCAGCAGGGAGTCTGCTTCTCCCTCTGACCCTCTTCCCTCTCGTGCTTTCTATCTCATTCTCTCTCTCTCTTTCAAATAAATAAATAAAATCTTTAAAAAAAAAAAAAAAAAGAAAGGGAAGGCTTGGTTCCCCAACCAGTCTTCAAATAGTACAAAGCATCTCCCATATGCAATATTTGGTACTAAATGCTATGGGCGACAAAGGACAGAACCAACCTAAATCCTCTCATCAAGGAGCTAACAGGCTGGTCAGAGAGAGAAACAAAGCTAGATCAAGAACTTGAGCGCATGAGCGCCTGGGTGGCTCAGTCGGTTAAGTGACTGCCTGCGGCTCAGGTCATGATCCTGGAGTCCCGGGATCGAGTCCCACATCGGGCTCCCTGCTCGGCAGGGAGTCTGCTTCTCCCTCTGACCCTCTTCCCTCTCGTGCTCTCTATCTCTCATTCTCTCTCTCTCAAATAAATAAATAAAATCTTAAAAAAAAAAAAGAACTTGAGCACAAAGTAGAAAATAACAAAAGTGGTGAGAGTGGAGACAAAATACCAGAGGAGTTTATTTTAAACAGCTGGAGAAGCAACCAGGGAAGGCTTAGTGGAGGAGGCGACACCGGAAGTGTGCCTCGGAGAGAGGAGAGCTGGGAAGAGAAGACTGAGAGAACAGGGGTGGGGAGGGAGGACTACCCAGGAGTCAGACACAGGTTACACAGAGGCTGAGAGGTAGCCATTTAGCCGATTTCTCTTCCCCAGCCCTTACACCTTCCAAAGGAAACGACTCTTCAACGCCACTTCTTAAATCTGCCCTGTTGGACGAGGAAAGTTTGAGTCCCTCAAGATCAGAAGCACAGTTCTAGTCTGTTGGGTGTTCTTTGTTCCCAGTATGGTGTCTGGGCCCCGCTACTCAACAGACGCTTACTGAATATACACATGAATTACTGAACGGATGTTCTATAAGCTGTTCTGTTCAACATGGTGGCCACTAGCCATTTATTCAAATTTAAATTAATTAAAGTAAAATAAAATTGAAAAATTCGGTTCCTCTGTTGCACTAGCCACTTAAGAGTTCAGTAGCCACATGGGGCTAGTGGCTACCTTAAGGGACAGTGCAGATACAAAACGTTTCCATCATCACAGAAAATTCTGTCAGTACCACCTGGAAGGTTAGAATGATCTCAAACGTTATTACTGAGTACAATTTTCTTAACTATCTCTATATGCGTTTTATGTTTTCTTCTGTCTTTTTTTTTTTTTTTTTGCCTGCATGTGCTGATCATTTTCTTGTTGATCCCTCACTTCCCTTTAGCCTGACGGAGAGTCAGAGAGACAGGATCACTGGCCCCTGTCTCTTTCCCAGGCTCCCTAGACACTGGATACCTTAGCAGGAGTCTGGGTGCAAGAGGCAGGGGAGGGCCCACCTCCACACACCCCCCCCACCTCGGCTTTGGGAGGCATCCCTGTCAGTGGCTGCATTTTTCCATATCCCCAGCAGTCTCCTATGAGGTTCCAGATCCTGCAGGTGGCCCTACTGCTGGGCCCTGGGGACACCACATCTTCCTGACAGCCCTGGGGCTCTGGCAGTGCAGCTAGATTCCTGCTTTGTTAATTTCCAGTTTGCCTCGTAGCTTCCTGTCTGTTTCCTCAGCGCTTCAAACACCTTTCAACTAGTTCCCAGTATTAAATTCCTTCTAATGAACCATTCGGCACGAGGTCTGTTTTCCTGCCAGGACATTGACCAATCTATTATGCCTATCCAGGTATCACATTTGAAGGCAAGCAGTTATCGATTAAAAACTAGCAAATATGGACTATCTTTGCAGACAAGAAGTAAACTCTGAAGGTGACCACATTCCCACATCTCGGTACAACATGATTAGTATTAGCCTTACAGAGGACACTTCTATTATCGTAAAGCCCATTTAATTTTTGTTAATTTTTATTGCCATTCTGTTTTCTAGAGAAGGGAACTGAGTCTCAAAGAGGCTCATAACTCATCCAATGACAGATACAAAAGAAACAAAATTCAAAAACAAGTCTGTCACATGATGCTGAACAAATGAGGTCCTGCACAAAAATTATACTATGTGATTCTGTTTTTAAATTTATTTTTATTTTTTTTAGATTTTATTTGTTTGTCAGAGAGAGAGAGAGAGAGAAAGAGAGAGTGCACAAGCAGGGGGAGTGGAAGGCAGAGGGAGAAACAACCTTCCCGCCAAGTGGGCAGCTCGACATGGTGCTGGATCCCAGGACCCCAGGACCATGACCTGAGCCGAAGGCAGACGCTCAAACACCCGAGCCACCCAGGTCCCCATGACTCCGTTTATATGAACTTCTAGAATGGGCGAAACTTACCAAGGGTGAAATAAGTCAAACAGTGTTTGCCTCTCAGTGATGGAGAAATGAGCTGGGAAGTGATACAAGGGAGCTTTCTGGAGAAGTGGTCTCTGTGGTGAAAGGGGGAGTGGGCACACAGATGAATATACATTTATCCAAATTGTATAGTTAAAATTTCACATTACGATGTATGTACAAATTTGTAAATGTATTTTACACTGAAATAAATGAAATATTTAAATAAATATTTTTATATCGCAAATAAAACCCTAAAAACAACCAATCTCGTGAAGCATGAGGAGTGAGCGGAGTCATGGATCCAAGAAGAAAGGCAGAGTGCTGGGAACGGCAGAAGCTGGGTGACGGGGCTCATCATACGTGTTTGAAAGTGTCCATAATAAAACATCATTAAAAACCATCAAAAGGGGGTGCCTGGGTGGCTCAGTCACTGGGTGTCTACCTTCAGCTCAGATCATGGTCCCGGGGTCCTGGGATCGAGCCCTGCATTGGGCTCCCTGCTCGGCGGGAAGCCTGCTTCTCCCTCTCCCACTCCCCCTGCTCATGTTCCCTCTCCCGCTATCTCTCTCTGTCAAATAAATAAATAAATAAATAAATAAATAAATAAATAAATCTTAAAAAAAAAAAAGAAAAAGAAAAACGATCAAAGGAATCTCTAGGTTTCTCTGACCTTTAAGCTCAAGCTTTTCCTACCAACCACTTTGCTCCAAAACCTTTTGCAGTATACTCAAACACGGGAGGACGATTCCCACCCAAGGGAAATACAGTTGAGCCGTACAAATCCAAAAGAAGGGGAACCGAGCAGCCAATCAGAGAAGCCACAGCATCCTACAACATACCGAGGAACTGCTTTCAATCCATTGCCCTACTCCAAGTTTGCACCTTTTCTATCACCATAAATACTACTCAGGCTGGAAAGAGCAGAGCACGATTGGTAGGAGGAAGGAGAAATGCAAAACATATGAAGACATGCAAAGGAGTCAAAATTCTAGAAGCAGAAAATGTTGTGAGCAACTCTGGAGGAAAGTGAAAAAATAAATAAAACCAACAATACAAAGAGCCAGAAGACGAAGATCAGGCAAATACTAATTATTTAAAAGAACAAAAAATGGCAAAGTTTTCCTGTGACGATAGGATGCAGTCTGGACTCCGCAGGAGGAAGGCAAGCCAGATTCTGTGCCAACCGCCAGACCAGCTTCATCTCCCATCTCTCCTGGCTCCTTCTCTGCACGCTGTTGATAGTAACATTTTTGTAGCTATTTGCACTCCGCCTGCTGTTCCAGGCCTCCTCAGTTTTCCTCCTGCTGTTCCCTCTCACTGGAATGTCCTTCTTTACTCAGCTTAGCAATTACTTCCCTCGGGAAGGGTCCCCCGAACCTCAGGTCTCCCCCTCGATGCTCCCACGGCGCCGATGATAGTGACATGATCTGCTTGGGTACTAGCCTCCCCACTAGTCCATCCTCAGCTCCTCCATGGCTCCATCCTGTGCTATACATCTTTCTACTTGCAGGACCGTGTTTGGGGCTTAGGGCTCTGCAGGTGCATGGTGAGTCTTTGCTGCACTCTTGTAGAGCTGTTCTGGAGCTGGTTTTTCTATGTGGCTTGTGAATGCAAAGAAAATGAGGTAGTGGCTTTATAGCCTTCCTGAGGTTGCTTCAGGACTCACCAATGTCCTCCACCTACTGTCTCCACTGAGTCCGAATGTCTTGCCTTCGATTAGGTTACCACGTTCTGACGGAACAGTATTTCAAGTGGGTATCGAGATTGCCAAAGAGCCTCTGTCTCTAGCAGGTCAGACGATTTGGGGGATGGAAGCTAAAGGAATGATGGCAAAATCCCCCTATCCCATAATAAGAAGTGCTTTTGTCAAACATCCACCTCAATGATCCTTTGCCTTATGAAATGACAAGAATAAAGAGAAATACCATCATTATTCAAGACCAAGTAAAACTGAAAAATTGACCAGACCACTCTCTTTGAACTAATTCTGGTTATAATATTTAAGTGTGAAGGGTTTGCCTGATGGTACAAGCAAAACTGTTGAAAATACGATCACGGGAAAACCAGAGGGAGGGGGTTTTCAAGCAGTTGATGTCAGAGAATGATCTTACTGAAGTGGAAGCAACTTGAAGAGTACTCAGGGCGCAGAGAGAACACAAATTCTACGCCCCTGATTGTAACGTTGCGAAATTGTTCCAAGTCCCACCTGACACCTTTGTCCCAAACTATGATTATTCTATAAATCACAGACAAATGGAGCACCAAATATACTCTATGAGCAGGACAATGTTCCCACTGTACCTGTGGTCCTTTTAGAACACTGATTCAAACGCTAGGGCCAAGGCCTTCTAAATAGAAAATCCAACCTTTATTACCTTGCTTTGCATAAAACACAACTGTAGGTAGGTTCTCCATGGGATGTGACATTTGGAACTTTCCTATATTCTTTTCAAGCTTTTTACATAATGCATTTAAGTTTAGGTATTGGCCTATTAGCATTAAAAATCAAACAAAACAAACAAAAAAACTGCAATTGCTATAAACTTCCACCGCTTGGCAGAAGTGCAGTTGAGTCATGTTAACCTCGTTTCTATTAAGAAGACTAGACTCTCAGGGAATGGCATCAGCGGAGTGCTGGGAATGACTTCATCTAGAGGCCTAAGAAGTAGGTAGATGGAAGCAGAGCAAATGAGACCCAGGAGTGGGGAGAATCCTTTTTGGAAACATACTGATCTTGAGAAAGCTACTTTCTCTTTCTGTGTCCTGACCCATAAAACAGTAACAACAACAGCTCTCTTGTATGCAGCTGAGTGAGAAAAATGTATGTGAACTGGACAGCAGGGTATTTGGATGTCATAGCAGCCCAATGAATGGCGGGGAGAATAAGAGTCTTTGGGGACAGCCCTGAGCAAGGGAAGTTGAGGCAAAGGCCAGCCAGGCCCCGAAACCACAGCTCCTGTGTCAGAGGGGAGAGGTGGGCTCTGTGGGCTCAGGCAGCCTGGCACATACGCCAGCACCATTTCTCCAACTCCCAGACTTGGGCAAGTTTCACAACCACCCTGTGCCTCAGTTTCCTTGTTTGTGACATGGGGTTAATAACAGTACCTGCACTTCATGGGGCAGTTGTAGGAAATGACTCAGGTCACAAAAGGAAAGTGCCTGGCACGTAAGGATTCCCCAAAGATGTGGCTGCTAAATGGCAGCTGATGGGCAGGAAGGGCAGGGCAGGTGTAAGAGAACTGATGTCCTTGGCCCACAGTGTTCAGGAAGAGTTATGATACCTGGCTCTGTTGGAAGCTGTGCGTGCACAGGGTCGGGGGGGAGCGGTCTTTGCTTATGAGGCTGACATGAATAGCAGAGTACCTTTCCATCTCTTTCCTTCTTCAGGGGGCGATCTGCTCTGTTCCCAGGGCCACATTTCACATCTTGAGAGCAAGAGCTAACAAAACCATGGACAAGACTCCTATTCTGTCGTAAGCAGAGCAGGGGCTAGATGACAGGAGAAGCTGGGGGATTCACAGCTCATTAAGCTACCAATCACAAGAGTACTGATTGTTGGAAGATGTCAACTCAGAAGACTGTAGTGGATCAGGGAGATGACAATACAAGTGTGTTTATTGTGCTCACCACTGACACAAAGGCAGAGAAGAGGCGGGCTTTGAAGAGGAGTCCTGATGCTTTGTAGATGCTCAGGAACCATTGGTTGAGTGAATGAATGAATGAATGAATGAATGAAAACTCAAGATTTAAAAAGCTTTCAATAGGCTAAATTATAGGTCAAAACTCCAGATGCAATAGAAAGGTGATACATATTAAGCTTTGCCAAGTGGCGGACATCTTACCTCATAGAAATAAATGCAACAAGGATTTAGGAGATGTCTCAAGGACAAGCTTAACAGATAACCATATGCTGTGACCTAAGCAAGATAGACTTCAGCCATGTTATGAAGGTCAGAGAGGAAAGAGACCCAGGAGCTGGCCATGGCCAAGCCTCATGGTGCCCTGTCTTCTTCGGTGTTTGGACAATGCTCCCAATAGGACCTCCACTGATGCTCTGGGTGGTGCAAAGGCAGAGCACCAGTGAGAGTCTGGAAACTCTGCCACAGCAAAGGAACTCAGGGGACTGATCATTCTTAGTCTGGAAAAAGAAAGAAGACTTATTGGGGGCATGAGAGCTGACTTTGACTATGTAAAAGTTGAAGTGCCATCAAGCAGACGATGAATTAGCTTTATTATTAAACTGAGTAAGTACTTATTGAATGTCTCTATTTACAAAGTACTCATTTGACAAATATTGACTGCTCACCGCTTCTGTGCCAGGCACTGTCCTAGATGCTGGGGCAAGGGTCTCTGCCTTCATGGAGCTGACATTGAATGCATAATGGGAAAGACAGCCAATACACAAGAAAACAGAGAATAATTTCTGGAAGGATGAAAGTGTACATGATGTGTGCCTCACACATTTGCCTTCAAATCTAGTAGCATAAGCTTATTCTTTGTTGTTCCATTAATGGGATAAAGATAGACTGTATTTCAATAAAAGGAAGAAATTTCTCCCAGTAGAGCATGAACTCTGTCAAAAAGTAGTGAATTCTATCATTGGAAATGTGAAAAACAAAACCTGTGTGGCCATCTTTCAGGGCTGTTGCGGGGAATTGCTAAGTATGAGTTAAAAATGGATCAGCGGTTCCAAGAGCTTTGGATTTCCTAGACCAGTACAATTAAAAACATGGCAGGTGGCAACACAGGATCACCAAGTTTTTATATTCCTAAGTACATTAATAGAAACCCTACTATTATAAACACCTTCTCATTAGAAAAATGCCATTTTTTAGGGACTTACAAAAAAAGAATGATACAATATCAGAATAAAAAGTTCTCTAAGTAAATTTGGTTATATTAAAATTTCATAACATTGGCCTTACTTTTCTAATTTTGCAGCAGACCATCAAAAATCTCATCTTCAGCCTGAAATAGTCCAGAGCCTGGAATTTGAAAACAGAACCAGATGACCTTGAAATTCTTCCTAATAGTTTTCCAATGATTATGCACTACCAAAATGTAGTACATTTGTTTAAGTGTGGAGTTTTGGAGCTGATGTCTGTGAATTTAAAGCCACGGCTCAAACCAGCTACAGAAAAGCTATTTAACTTTCAGTTTCGACCCCTGTGACAATGGGGATAATAACATTACTGACTTGTGGTGCTATAAGAATTCACTGAGGGGCACCTGGGGGGCTCAGTTGGTTGAGCATCTGACTTGGTTTCGGCTCAGGTTATGATCTCAGGGTCATGAGATTGAGCCCTAGGGCTGGCTCTGCACTGGGCGTGGAGCCTGCTTCGGATTCTCTCTCACCCTCTCCCTCTGCCCCTTCCTCCCACTGCTCACCCCTACTTGCACATGCACACTCTGTCTCTCTTAAAACAAAATTTAAAAAAAGAAAAGAAAAGAAACAGATTGCCTTCTTTAGCATGTAATACTTGAAACCCTGGCCCCTATTGCCAGGGAAGTAGACAAGTATCACAGCTAGTTCCTAAAAGGCTGGTTTCCTAAAAGGCTGTTTCTCTCATTCCTAAAATGCCCTCCTCCACATTATTCATTTCCCTAAGCTCCTCCTTCTGCCTTCTGTTGCCTACCTTCTCTAGCACCTACTGGCTTCTCCAGTGAATGCCTGACCCCTTACTACTTTTTTTCTTGCCTCTTGGAGCCTCTTCCCTGTCATTTTTCTTTTTCTGCTTTATTTTAGTTTGTCGAGTTTGTGGTGGTTGGTGGAGCCTCCTATATTTTCTCTCCCACCTCCCTGCTTTCTCCCTAGTCTACCAGTGGTACAGCTTCCCCTCAGCTCTTCCCCGCCCTGCCTGCTGCCATCCCCAGAGTGGTCAACAGGATTAGCAAGCTTCCACAGTAAATCAACAACTCTTGCTTCATTTCTTTGGCAGGCAATGGAACATGTCTGAACGCCGAGGAAATGTAGGTTCTTAGGCCTGTGAGTTCAAGTCTGAAAGCTAAGTGACATGCAAGATGACTTACGTTTGAAAGCTGAGCCACCAGTCAACCCTCCAAGGCCCATGCTTTGTGACAATACCCTGCAGTGTCTACTCAAAAGGATGCGTTGTTGTAACAATAGCTAATGCTTCTCTTGTTTGGTGAGGAAGTGATACTGTGTTGTTACTAACAGTGATCGGATTTAAGTCCTGGACAGGTGCTGAGCACCCTAGAATTCAAGAACTCGATTCGTCAGCAGCAGTAAATTTAGACAAAAAGGTGCCGAAATAAGGTCTTCCTACACAAGTCTTAACCAAGAGACGTCAGTGGAGCGTCTAGGATTTGGCATTTGCGTAAATTAAAATGTGCTGAATAAGTCCTGCATTACTTTTCATTAAAGCCTATGCCAGTCCCACACTTAGGACTTATTAGTTCAAAATGTGGCTGGGCACGCTAGAAGAATAAAAGCATGGTGTGGTATAATTCTTGAACACAGTCCAGTGGATAAAAAACTGGTCCCCAAGTTAGGACATTCAGGCTCATGTGGAGATTTCTTATTATAGACATGGGTTATGTATAACTGATTCTCAGGATCTTAATAGATAAGTGGAAGTTCCTCCCTGTCCGAGATACTGCTGTAGTTTTTATTCATGCCCTCTATGTTTCTTTTTCTTTTAAATTTTCTTCATAAAAAGTAGGTCACATGTGACCTTGTGGGATACCGTAAGACCTTTTGCTTTCCTCCTTAGTGAAATGGGAGCCAGTGGAGGGTTGGGAGGAAAGGGGAGAGAGGATCTGCCTTACCTTTTAAACAGGACCTCTCTCATTCCTGTGTGGGGAATCAGAGCAAAAAAGGAAGACTATTTAATAGGCAATGGCAATAATAGACCCTTTATATGTAAATAAATTGATGTCCTATGATATTAAAAAGTTTCCATTTTAAGTCAACTCTTCTGTCCCAAAGTACCAATAATGACAACTAGTTTTTGGTCATCAGCTAAGCTGTGCATCCTCACCAAGTTATGAGTTACTAATGCCACATCTTTATATAACATATTTGATTCACAAAATTGGTATGTGCACAAATCTTTTAAATTCTGAATTCTCTCTCTTTTTTAAAAGATTTTATTTATTTATTTGCCAGAGAGACAGAGAGAGAGGGAACACAAGCAGGGGGAGAGGGAAAGGGAAAAGCAGGCTTCCCGCTGAGGAGGGAGCCTGATAAGGGGCTTGATCCCAGGACCCTGGGATCATGACCTGAGCCGAAGACAGACATGTAATGACTGAGCCATCCAGGTGCCCCCTAAATTCTCTTTTATAGAGAAGTTCTAATACTAGAAAAATATCCTACGAGTAAATAGGCTCATTATTTATGTGCAACAAAACTTAGGAATAAGCACATTTATCACAGCAAGTTTGTGATGGCAGAAAACTGGAAACAGTATATTCAATTAAGAACATTTTGACAGACACCCAAAATTGACAAATTGAAGGCAATCAAAATGTTATTGTAGAAGAATACTTAGTAATCCGGAAAGCTGCCCTCAATGTTTGGCTAAGTGAGAAAAAGTTCTTAAATAGGGTATAGAACAATATGTATACAATGTATTTGCAGAGGGAAACAAGAGATATTTAAATGTTAATGGTAGTTTTTCTCTGTTTGATGCCATTACAATGGTTCTTTATTTTTTGAATTATTTCAATTTTCTAAAAATGTCTACAGTGAATACTTGTTACATTTGTAATAAATGTAAAATGAAAAAAAGTAATGCATATATTAAACCCAGTTCTGTATATACCAGTGTTTCTCAACTGTGGGGAGTGGCTGGACTTCCAAAGATGTATTCAAAGCGGTCCATGACTACCACTATGAGAATTTTTAGTGTGTGTGTTTTAAGATGACAACCTTAACATAATGATATAGACATAGTTTGGATCATCTGGATGATCACGGTATCTTAGAGATGACCAGTGCCCATATTTGCATTTAGTTTTATGTCTGCAAGGTTGACAAGTGCTACCACTCTAATTCTCACAGACTAATGAGAAAAGAAAGAGTCAAATGTATCAGGTGATGTATCTGCAGCTGGTAAAGGCCACAGCCCACTGCACAAATTAGGGTTTGCAGAATTTCCAATAGAGAAAGTTCTGGAGAATACCAGGCATGCCAAACTCAAAAGAACTTGTGTCATGGGGCGCCTGGGTGGCTCAGTCGTTAAGAGTCTGCCTTTGGGGGCACCTGGGTGGCTCAGTTGGTTAAGCGACTGCCTTCAGCTCAGGTCATGATCCCAGGGTCCCGGGCTCCCTCTTCCGCGGGAGGCCTGCTTCCCCCCCTCCCACTTCCCCTGCTTGTGTTCCCTCTCTCACTGTCTCTCTGTCAAATAAATAAAAAAAAGAAGAAGAACTTGTGTCAGCATTCAGTATCCAATTCACAAAGTGATCAGTGATTAAACTGTAGCAAAGAGTATCATCAGTCACACTAAATTAACCAGTGTTTTATAGCGGTTGTTTTTAGTTTTTATTGTATTTAATGTTTTGGCATATGTGAAAGAAATAAGCACAGGGATTTTGTGCCTATTTATTTTCTGTTGCCAATTTTAAATTCAGTTTTATTTAAGATATTGCATTTTCCACTTACAATACAGTGCGTATAAAGTGAAATGTTTATTTCCTTTCCCTGTGCACATATTCCATATTCAAGGACGAAGAATGCCCAGTGTATTTACTATAGCAGCTCAACTTTAAAACTGCCATGGAAATTGCTACAGATTTGGGTCCTTCAAATGTTTTGTGTGGAGCAATGTTAGACCTATCCTCAGGTTGGCTTATCCAACCTCTTCAGTAGTGGGTCCAGAGGAGGCACCACCAGAGGGAGGGGCTCCACTACCAGGGAAGCCTGCAGCCATTCCTCCTGGCGTGCCTCCTGCACTCTAGTACAGCTTGGTCATGACAGGGTTGCAGAATTTCTCCAGCTCTTTCTGCTGACGTTCAAGTTCTTCCTTCTCTGCAGTCAGGTTCTTATCAAGGCAGTTCGTGACTCCATTTATCAAGAATCTTCTGTCTGTCCTCATTACTGACTTTGCCCTGAAGTTTTCATCTTCAACAGTTGCTTTCATGTTGACTGGATAAGATTCAAGTGAATTCTTGGAAGACACCTTGTCCCATTGCTTCTCATCTTCTGCTCTGTTCTTCTCAGCTTCCTGGACCTGTGCTCAATGTCTTCCTTGCTCAAGCAGCCTTTGCCGCTAGTGCTGGTAATCTTGTTCTCTTTTCCTGAACTCTTATCCATAGCAGAGACACTGAGGATGCCATTAGCATCAATATCAAAAGTGACTTCAATAGAAGGAGCGCCACAGGGGACAGGAGGTATGCCTATGAATTCAAACTTGCCAAGTAGGTTGTTGTTTTTTTTTTTTTTTTAAGATTTTATTTATTTGACAGAGAGAGATAGCAAGAGCAGGAACACAAGCAGGGGGAGTGGGAGAGGGAGAAGCAGGCTTCCTGCCGAGCAGGGAGCCCAATGCGGGGCTCGATCCCAGGACCCTGGGATCATGACCTGAGCCGAAGTCAGACTCTTAACGACTGAGCCACCCAGGTACCCCAAGTAGGTTGTTATCCATGGCTATGGCACACTCACCTTCATAAATCCAAACGAGCACACCAGGCTGGTTGTCAGAGTAGGTAGGGAAGGTCTGCATCTGTTTGGTAGGAATGGTAGTATTGCACTTGGCGAGGACAGTCATGACTCCTCCAGCAGTTTCAAAGCCAAGAGAAAGAGGAGTGACATCCAACAGCAGGGAATCCTGAACATTTTCAGATTTGTCTCCAGAAAGGATGGCTGTCTGGACAGCTGCACCACAAGCAACAGCCTCATCAGGGCTGATGCTCTTGTTCGGTTCCTTTCCACTGAAGAAGTGTTGCAGAAGTTTCTGAATCTTGGGGATATGGGTAGAACTACCCCAGGACAAAATCATTGATCTGACACTTGTGTAGCTTGGCATCCCAAAGGGCTTTCTTTATAAGGTCCAGGGTGCCACAGAACAGGTCAGCCTTTAATTCTTCAAATCGGGGACAAGTCATAGAGGTATGGAAGTCATTCCTTCATACAGAACATCAATCTCAATACTGGCCTGGTTGCTGGAAGACAATGTATGCTTAGCACACTCATAAGCAGTCTGGAGGTGATGGACTGCCCTCTTGTCCATGTGGATGTCCTTCTTATGTTTGCAATTGAACTTCACAATAAAACAGTTGACCATTCGGTTGTCAAAGTCTTCTCCACCTAAGTGGGTGTCTCCAGCTGTAGATTTGACCCAAAATATCCCATCTTCAATGGTGGGGATTGAGACATCAAAGTGCCACCTCCTAAGTCAAAGATGAGCACATTCCTTTCAGCTCCAACCTTTCTGTCTAAGCCTCTGTGATTTCCTTCATCTTTGTCAAAACCACAGAGGATACCTCTTCTTTCCCTTGTATTCTGCTTAGACCTTGGGCCTGCCAGCATCATTCACCACCATGAAGAGCCAATGCTTCATATCAGATTGGACAAGCGCATCATCGACTTTATGTCCGATCAGGCATTTGACATCAAAAACTGTGTTGGGGTTCACTGCAACTTCATTCTTTGCAGCATTGTTGATCAGTCATTTGATGTCAGTAAAGGTGACATAACTTGGGGTGGTTCAGTTTCCCTGATCGTTGGCAATTATTTCCACATTCTCGTGCTAGAAGACACCCACACAAGAGGAGGTGGTGCCAAGATCAATGCCAACTGCAGGTCCCTTAGATGTAGCTGCTTCCAGGTGGGCCTTGTGCAGCTTGCAAAGAAAACAGCAATCTGGAGAGCTGGGTCGTTCAATGAGATCCTGTGCCTATTGAGTTTTGTGTTGTATTCACTTAAGTAGCATACTGTGAAAAATATTAAATTGAAGTCTAAAAAAATCTTTGTCCTTTCTGAAGTGTCTGCACGCTGCCCAGGTTTGAGAAGCACTGTTCTAGAACAAAAAATGCTCCCCACACATGAACACGGTACCTTTAGAAGCTACATAAACTCAGGACGCTAAGCTGTCACTTCATCTTGTGCACTGACGCTCCTAACAGCATGTCACAAACAGAAAAAGGGATCCAGTTCCACAAGTTGGGCGCTGTATTATTTGGAACCTCAAATACATTTTTTTTTACCCACAGAAATCATATTAAAAACCATGTTAGGATCCCCAATCAGTCAACCAAAGCCCTTCTATTTTTTTTTTTAAAGATTTTATTTCTTTATTTGAGAGAGAAAGAGAAAGAGAAAGAGCATGAGAGACAGAGAGATCACGAGCAGGAGGGAGAGGCAGATGGAGAAGCAGACTCCCCGCCAAGCAGGGAGCCCAATGCGGGGCTCGATCCCAGGAACCTGGGAACACGACCTGAGCTGAAGGCAGACGCTTAACCAACTGAGCCACCCAGGCGCCCGACCAAAGCCTTTTTAATATAAAATGTTCCTGGGCTAGGAAGAATGATGTATCCTGGGGTACATTTTAAAAGGCAAGTTTTCCTTTCATTTTTCATTAGACCAGGAAACATTTTATAGCAGAGGTTTGGGGCTACCTGTCCTTAGCTTCTGCTTCATTCTAGCTCTACCTCTTCCCCAAATCTAGCAACTCTTCTCTCTAAAAGTATTCCCTGCTGCAAAACAAGTGCGCTCATACATAGAATTGCCCAAAGTTTACAAACAGCTTCACCGGGCCTATCTTCCTGACTCCTCATATCACAGCAGCCTGATAAATAAGCATTAAAATTCTCATTTTGTAGATAGCAAAACTGAGTTTCAGAGAGGTTAAGTGGCGTTCCCATGGTCAAATAGCTAGTAACAAAATAGGCCTGAGGTATAAGTGTTTGATTCCAATCCCCTGAGTTTTTCCCTCCAATCTCTGATAATAACAGCTATTTTTCTTTCCCAGATTATTAGGAGGGAAAAGTGTTTAATTAACAAAAATTGTTTCAAATGGCTAATAACCACTTAACTCTGAGATATCTGCATTTTCAAAGCAGAGTGCCAAGCTGCCCAAATCTATAACATGGAGAACTGCAGGAAAGGTGTATTTGTTTCCTAGGGTTGCAAATTACCACAAACTCCATGGTTTAAAACAACAAAAATTCATTCTCTCGCAGCTCTGAAAGCTAGGGGTCTAAAATCAAGGTGTTGGCAGGGTTGGTTTCTTCTGGAGGTTCTAGGGGACAGTCCCCTTCTAAGCCCTCTCCTAGCTTCTGGGGCTGCCGGCCATCCTTGTTGTGTCTTGGCTCGTAGACACAGCACTCCGATCCCTGCCACCACGTTTCTCCCCTTCTCCTTCCCCTTGCCTCTCCTCTCCTCTTCTCAGGACACGTGTCACTGGACTTGGAGCTCACCCTAGTCCAGAATGATCTTACCCTGAGATCTTCAACTTAATTAAATTTACAAAGACCCTTTTACCAAATAAAGTCCCATTCACAGGTACTGGATGGATTTATCTTTGGGGGAGGGGCACAGTTCAAAGCACTACACAAGGGCAATTGCAAAGCGAACTTTCTCGTTCATGGAATACCGAGTATCCCACCCATCATCTCCTAGCCAGAAACAAACATCCTATATCTGGAAATTTCCTCCAGGCTCTGGATTCTACCTCTAGTCATTGGTTTCCCATGGTTCTGTATTCTGCCTAAAACGGGAGTTTCCCCTCTTCTTTGCCCATTCATATGATCACCTCCACTGAGAGGGCTGCCTGGCTTTCACTGATTTCTCTACCTGGCCTGGTCTTCCATTCTCCTTAGCATTTACTAAAGCCCACTGAGTCCAGGCTTCTGGGAAAGCTCATTCCCTACCCGCTCTCATCCTCAACTACCATTTATCTTGGACCAGAATGCAAACACTGGGGGGACATGATTGGTTGTTCTTTGAGGTGAAAGCAGCCTGACCCTGCCTGGGAGTCAGTGTCTCTCATTAGTTCCTGACAGGTGATGCTTTTCATTGCTT
Source organism: Callorhinus ursinus (assembly GCF_003265705.2). Classification (NCBI taxonomy): domain Eukaryota; kingdom Metazoa; phylum Chordata; class Mammalia; order Carnivora; family Otariidae; genus Callorhinus; species Callorhinus ursinus. The sequence goes on from NW_027397084.1 coordinate 4,951,070, forward strand.
CTTCCTCTTGCCCCTGCCCTCACATCAGCATTGACTCCTGTGGCCCAGAAATCCCAGGGCATTTTCGACACCCCACTGCAGGTAGGGGAGCCCTGGGCTAAGGCTCCCGTGTCTACTATCCCATAGCAGTGGGGGGACAAAGTGGTACTGGCCATACTCAAGAAAAAAAAAATGACCAATATTTGTAAGAAAAGAAAGGCTTCCTTCTGCTTCAGACCCTATTCTCTGCGACAGACGGTGCTCCTTAAAGTATACCTTCCACTTAAATCAACTGAGCCACCCAGGCATATGCTAAGTGAAGTAAGTCAATCAGAAAAAGACAATTATCATATGGTTTCACTCATATATGGAATATAAGGAAACCACAGAGGATCATAAGGACAGGGAGGGAAAACTGAAGGGGAAGAAATAAGAGAGGGAGACAATCAATGAGAGACTCGGGACTCCAGGAAACAAACTGAGGGTTGCTGAAGCGGTGGTGGGTGGGAGATGGGACAGCTGGGTGATGGGCATTAAGGAGGGCACGTGATGTGATGAGCACTGGGTGTTACACTCAATTAATGAATCAATGAACATCACATCAAAAACTTATGATGTGTTATATGTTGGCTAATTGAATTTAAATAAATAAATTGTAAATATAAATATATATAATTATATAATTTAATATATAATTATATATTATATACAATTATATATAACATACAAAATAATATATATAATTATATATATTATATATTATATAAATATTATCTCCTTCCCTGACCACCCGATTGAAAAACACCCCTAATAGTGGTTAAACATGCACCTTCTAAGCCCGATTCTATAACAGAACCTCTGGGAAAGGACCTAGAACTCTGTTTTTTAGCAAGTTTCCCAGTGGTACTCCCACACGCTAGATTCTGAGAACCATCTCCCAGTATAATCACAAGTAAACAGCACAGCCATGCTTCTTGGCATGAAATTAGGCAAAGCTGTTCCCCCACAGAGCCCTTCCTGCAGCACAACACTGCTCATAGGTTCGCATCAGACCCTCACAGCTCCAGAATCACCTTTCCTCCTCCATCCTTCCCACCTGGGCAGGAACCAGCCCACTGTCTTCTCTCTTTCTGCTTCGTGTTTGGGGAATGTGTCTCCCATCCCTACTACTGGGCCATTGCCAGTGCTCCCAAGGGTCTCCTTACAGTCTGAATTCTGGAAAGAACATTGAGATTTGGGTGCCTTTCCCCCACGAGCTCTCATTGTCCAAGGTATTAAGAAGCGCAGAGAGAAAAAAAGCACAGCAAGAGACCCCCCTAAAGCTTTCCCCAGGAGGGCATGTGCCTGCTTGAGTCTGACTTGAGTTGTGCAGGAGGCTGGCCTGGGCTGCCCCCAGTGGGATCAGGTGAATTTCAAAGTCACTCGTGAACCGTGCAAGCGCAAGTAGGTGGTGTTAAGTTCATTTCTGCCCTAAGATTTCCTGTAAGCTTTCCGAATCCACCACAACCGTTAACACATCTTTAGTTACGTGGCAAACGTGGCATCTGAAAAGCTCAAGTAGCAGAAGTTTGAGTACAAAACCCTAAAGAGCTGGATTCCCAAAAGAGCTGGATTCAGCTCACCAACCAGCATGTGGTTACCAAGCACTTACTACGTGCAAAAAAAAAAAAAATTTTACCTGTGTGTTGTATGGCTAGATGTGTGTGTGTGTGTGTGTGTGTGTTGTGATAAAAAATAATTCTGCAAGGCCGGACTGCTGGGTAGTTCTCGACCTTGGATGTTTAGCTTTTCCAAGGCCTGCTGGCTAGATTCTGGTTAGTGGGATGTGTCATCAAAGGGTGGAATCGCGAATATATTTTTCATTCCTATCTACTCTTACCTGCTCACACACTATTTAAAATAGAGCTTCACACAAAGTGAGTTATTAACGGTAGCAAAAGTTTGGCATGCACAAAAAAGTTTACCAAAAACTCCCAAGATCACTGTACAGTACTGTACAGAGAGCAAGTGTTCTGGGCCTCTGAGGTGGGGACTGGCCACTTGGCATTTGTGTTTTCAGGCAGGGTATAGGGTAGGGGGAGGTATAAGCTTAGAGCAGGTGATTTGCAAGAGGAATGTGATTTCTCTTTTGGTCACAGACCATGCTGCTTGAAATATCAATCTTTAGGGGCGCCTGGGTGGCTCAGACGGTTAAGTGTCTGCCTTCGGCTCAAGTCATAATCCTAGGGTCCTGGGATCGAGCCCCGCATCTGGCTCCCTGTTCCGCGGGAGGCCTGCTTCTCCCTCTCCCACTCTCCCTGCTTGTGTTCCCTCTCGCGGTCTCTCTCTCTCTGTCAAATAAATAAAATCTTAAAAAAAAAGAAATATCAATCTTTATAATTTCATAACCACTAAGTATTTGTATCTAAGGTGCTATATAAAGATAATTTGTTATAAAGTAAGTACTTAAGTATATTTTTGTTTATGTTATTTGGGATCTGCTTATTAAAGCTGTTCTTGAAACCCTACTCTTGTCAACATTCACCCTGCAGCCAAGTCTAGAGTACTGTACTAGCTATATATTCAATTCTTAAATGTGGGTTGGAATAAAAATTATTCTAGAAATTTAGTACAATCCACAAAATAAATATACTTTTAATACAGTTCAGAAAAGGAGTTCCTTGAGATAACTGGGTGATGGGCATTAAGGAGGGCATATGATGTGATCAGCATTGGGCATTATATGCAACTAAGGAATCATTGAACACTACATCCAAAAACTAATGATGTATTAGATGCTGGCTAGTTGAATTTAAAGTAAAAAAAAAAAAAAAAAGAAAAGTAGTTCTTTGGGATACATCAAATACATTGATTTTGAATCTACCAATTCCTTTCTAAATGTAACACAAACAAATTGTTAGAGGTTAAATGTTGCAAAAATGGAAAAAAGCCAACCTGGTAGTTAAATGGAAGGCAGGGTCTAGGAAATCTGAATTATATGACACTAGGCAGACTGCTTACCACATTGCCATATCAGTTTCTCCATAGGAAGTTGTAGAAAAAAACCCCATATAACCCCTGTAAGACTGTATCACAGCTCTCATTTCCTTTTCTACATGCCAGGGTAAAAGCACTTCCCTGAATTCTGAGCAGTTCTTTCTTCTGAAGAAAACCAGTTATGATCTCATGAATGTATTGTAAAAATTAAGCAATAGCTGGATGCAATCTATTTTGCAATAAAAGATGGCATACCAGTACATTTAATCTGCCAAGATTCACTCTACCATCTTATAACAGGCTTGGCAAATTTGGATGTGAGTGTCCCCACATATACTCAATGTAAAAAAAAAAATAGATAGTATTATCTAATTTTCTCAGATAAAGCCATTGCTCCAAATGTGATTAAATTCTGGCAGATATTTCTTGGTCTGTTCTCATTTCTTTCTTAGGCTTCAAATGTACTTATCAAAGGCATAAACCTTTAGTCCAATCCTCACTGACCACTCAGCCTTCACAGGAATTAAGAATTTTAATGGGAGACCAGGGAGAGCTGTTTGACGTTTACAGCAATTTGAAAGAAATGTTTCTGTCCCCTCTTTTTGTTAATGTTTACAAATGACTCAAGAGAGAAACAAGTGTTAGCGCTCTGCTTTTAGTAAACCCTTGGCTTTAACATAAGCTGTCCGTGAACAGTTTAAAAGACACATTTTACAGTTTTAGAGGCTACTTCCTTGAATGGCTTGGCTATAAATTACCAGAGAACTTTCAGCGAAAATAATAGCACTTTAATCCCTTCCACTTTATGCTTTATTCCCATCATTTTATGTTTCAAAAAACTAGACAAGTAGCTGATGATTTCTCTGAAATAAAAATCACAGTATTTCATTTGGAAACTAGTTATACAATTAGGTGCTGGGGGATTCAGCAACAAATATCCAAAAGCTGGGTCCCGTAACCTTTACTGTCTAATAAAGGTGACAGAAACCTCTAAAACTGACCCTAAAACCCCAAAGTCTGAGCTCCTGGAGCATGGGACTGAGGTTGTACTGTCCCCCAGTGGCAGAAAACAATCAGTGGCTCTGTTCCTCATCAACTCATCTGGGTGGACTGCTTGGTAAAGTAGCCATAGACTCCCAAAGGGGTGAGGACGTGGAAGGAGGCACCAAAAGAGATAAAACCCAACACGCAGAAACGCAACACAGCAAGAGCTCCCTCTTAGCATCCTCACCATAACCAGGTTTACATGAAACCAGGTCCGAAGCTAATGCAGTCAGGAGTTAGTACACACTTACTTGAAAACAAGACAAAACAAAACAAAACTGCATCTTTCCTTACACGGTAGCAGCCACTCAACTACAAAGACCTCAGTGGAAATGAAACTTGGATTTTTCATGAGAAACAAAGAAAGTAATGATTTAACATTTTTTAAACAGTTGCTTTATCTAACTCCTCAAGAAGAATTCCAAGAACTCTCAGGCAAAAACTTCATCTTTAAAAAGTCTACATTCAAATAGTAGTAAGAACAGGAAAAATACAATATTTTGATTGTTCATGACAATGAAAGCACTCTTGGTGGGTGGGGGGATGGGTTAGCCCGGTGATGGGTATTAAGGAGGGCACGTATTGCATGGAGCACCAGGTGTTAAACGCAAACAATGAATCATGGAACACTGCATCAAAAACTAATGATGTAATGTATGGTGACTAACATAACACAGTATAATAAAATTTAAAAAAATACATTAAAAAAGTAAAAGTAAAAAAAAGTTTATCAGTAGTCACTGAGGTTGTATGATCTATCATATTATATTGTGTCTGGGAAAACATTCATCAATATAAAATCATAACATTAAAATTTTTCCTCTTATCTAAAAAAAATAAAAAAAAGAATGAAAGCATTCTTGCTGCCAGGAACTGCTTCATGGACAGAGTAATAGACCTTGAAGGATAACGATTTTTTTTTTAGGTAGGTTCCATGCCCAGTGTAGAGCCCAACACAGGGGCTTGAACTGGTGACCCTGAGAGCAAGACCTGAGCTGAGAGCCAGAGTCATACACTTTACTGACTGAGTCACCCATGAGCCCCTTGAAGGATAAGGATTTTTAAAAATATCTGTGGGGGTTGTGGGAAAGAAATCTACCTCAAGATTGATAATTGTATATCATTGTATTCTGCAGATGTTAATATCCTATTTTGTGACAGGGTCAGGAAATTTGCATTTGTCATTAAGTTATTTAGGTGATTTTATGTTCCAACCGAGTCTGGAAACCCATACCTTGACCTACAGCTGTGGTTCTCCAAGTGTGGTCCCTGCACCAGCAGCACCAAAATCAGCAACTCCCAGGAACCTGGCAGATGCACAAAGGCTCAGGCCCCTTGGCAGACCTACTGAAGCAGAATCCCTAAGGGTGGGGCCTGCTGGTTTTAACTAGAAGCTAGGTGAGTGGGATACAGCTCAGGTTTTGAGCCACATGGGCCTCCAGAGATGCCAAAGTTCCCAAGGTGTCTCTTCAGGCAATTCCAGAGACTTTCCAATGGATGGGTGATTTAACAGTACTCGATAAAAATAAAGGTGAGATGACCTGATCTTACAGAGGGCCAGGCCTTTAGAAGTATGCCTCTAAAGGGAGAAAGAGGAGGAAAAAAAAAAAAAAGAATAATACTGATTGAGGACTATATAAAAATTAAAACCTGAGTATGTCCCAAAGAAGTATAACAAAATAAGAAATTGGAGATTAAAATGGAATGGTGCTGTCCAACCCTGAAACTGCCCATCTGGAAAGAAGCAGCTTTGATTTTTCAAAGTCATCAGTCTGTTGAGATTGATATTTACAAAATCCATGATTATTCCCTCAGGAGAGAAGCTGTTTCTAAAACAACTTCTGAGGCTTTTCTAGTCGGAGTCCTTCTGGAATCACAAACATTTTGTTTCCTAGGCAGCCTCTGTCGGATACCTGGAAGAGATAGCTTTCACTGACGATGTTCCTATTACTTCCCTACTTTGCCCGGGTACCTGTTTATGTGTTTAGAGCCATCTGATACAGGGTGGAACAGCTGGGATGTCTGCAGGCTCTTGGTGGCAACCTGCCGCAGATGGTACCAGCTGGTGAGCTGCTCAGACTGCAGCACGGGTTCTTTTGTCCTGCTATGGAAGATGGTGACTAGTTAGCTCGCACGTTAGCCTTGCCTCCCTCTATTACAAAAGCAGAGCTGGGTGGGCTGCCTTTCACGTACTGAAGATTCTGCTAGGAGGGAAGCACGTGTAACTTGAGTATTTCCAGCACTGTTTCTATTTCTGGTGATGGTGACAGATTGATGCCCAATGCACCACTAGGACTCCTAGTGCAGGAAGCAAGGTTAGGGTATAGCTCCTTCCTGCCAGCCAAAGAGAGCAAAGCCCCAGCCACGCAGAGAAGGAACTCATCTCCTTCGCTTCTCTATCTTGGTGCTCTACCTGACTGAGTTATTCAACCACTTTGAGTTTCCAGATAATAAGGAATATGAAATGGATTGGTTAGGGGCTTGGCAAGGGAAGGACATTTCTACCTGGTTTGTTGTTTTTGCTTTTTCCAACAGGAAGGAGTTTGGCCAAGAGAAATGCCATCCTCCTAGGGATGGCTAGCATCACATTTACTCCTGCACATTGCCTTTTCTATGTCAGAAAGTCAAGAGGAGTGAAGAAAGGGCCAACCATCACCTAACACCTTGGAAACTGGGAGACATTCCAAGGCCTGTGAATGTCATAGGGTTATATCAAACCACAAAAATCCAAACCAAGATCACTTGCGATTAAGATGTCTTTTAAATTATGCTAATAGACTGGATTCCTTTATGTTGATTTATTTGACGTTATCTTAGAGTTTTTAGGAACATAGTTCATAAATATTAGGCATTCTGTGTAAAGAAAGGGAATAGCCTAAAAGGATTTTTCAACATTCTCATCCAATCCCAGAATCCTACCGATTAACTTTCTTTTGTATATAATTCTATGAGCAAATATGAATGCAATACTAAAAACCACATTTAGTAGATACAGAGAAGTTATATAATAAAACCAGAAATAATCTAACAGAGTTTGTTCTACATTATTATTCTTCACCTTTCAAAGGTTTCTTAACTCCTTTATGGGCTTCGAATACCACTTAATCAATTCTGGCTGCAGTTTACATATTCAATTGACTTCCGTGGCATTGCATTTCCAAAACGTGTAGTATAGATGTTTACAACTAGACCCCACACTTTCATTCCACAACGTTAAGAGAGGAGAGGCCAAAAAAGGTGAACTGTGGTTTGCATCCATGGGCCATTTTCTCCAATCTCACTTTTTCTATAACAGGCTTTCAAATGAATCATTCATTCATTCCTTCATTCTTTCACTATGTAAAAGGAGCCCATGATGTACCCGGAACTACGCTAATATTTTACTCTCTCTTGCATTCCTTTACAAATTTTTCTCTATGTAAAAACTCATAAAATATTTTGGACCGAAGGTTTGAGATAGCAGGTGATGTGAGATATTATCACTAACAGACCCCATTCTATTTGAAGTTGATTAGGACATACTAAAAAAGGCTGAAGAGTAAACAGCACCTAGGGTATTTGAAATGGTATGGCTCCACCTTCTGGCCACAAGGCAGAATGCATGCCTGACAAAAAGTCAACCGGTTCTGGGACCAGATCAGCTTTTACAAATACAATCCCTTGCCTGTTACTGCAGTGTTCAAATATTTTCTTAGTGCCTAGTCTTGGTTATGGTTCCAGATAAGAAGCAGACTCTTAAGAATAGCCTGTAGGAAATATGATTATTCTGTGAAAAATTCTACCTTGTAGAGCAAATCTTCTTTGGGTAATTCAAAAGCACATAAATTAAGTGTTATTTGGAAAATATTTAATGTTAACAGGATAATATGATCTTAAGCTATTTGTCAATTTGTGGCTTTCGAAGTCCTTCTGCATGCACGATGTCGGCCATCCTTACCGTTGAACGGTGGCTGGTGCACACAGGAAGCTGGGAGGGGGAGAAAACTCACGTGCTCTGTAGCTCAGCAGGGATAGGTTTGCCTATCAGCAACTCCACTTTTTAGCATGGAACCATGAACAAGTACCTGAAACTTTTGAAGACACTTGCTTCAAATATCGAACAGTAAGAAGAACCTCTGGTGGCTGGGAAGATCAGATAGCATATACCCTATCTAAAAGGACACAGAGCGCCCACTGACCGATGAATAAACAACGAGTTACAGTAGTCCTCCCCTTTACCCACAGCTTTGCTTTCCACCACTTTCAGTTACCTGCGGTCAACTGAGGCCCGGAAGCAGATGCTCCTCCTTCTGATACCATCAGAAGATCAACAGCAGGTCAGCTTAATGCTACGTCATAGTGCCTACGTCATTGCCCTCACTTCATCGCATCACGTGGGCATGTATTCATATCACGTCATCACAAGAAGAAGGGTGAGTTCAGCACAATCAAATATTTTGAGAGAACGATAGAGACCACAGTCACATAACTTTCATTAGAGTATACTGTATAAGTGTCCTATTTTATTATCAGTCGTTATTAATGTCCTACTGTGCCTAATTTATAAATTAAACTTTACCATCGGTATGTAGGTATAGGAAAACATATTGTACATATAGGGTTCAGTACTATCCGCGGTTTCAGGCATCCACTGGGGGTGTTAGAACATATCCTCCGTGGATAAACGGACTACTGTATATACGTACAATGAAATATTATTCAGTCTTAAAAAGGAAAGAAATTCTGGCACATGCTGCAACATCAGTGCATCTCGAGGACCTTCTGCTAACTGAAATAAGCCAGATGCAAAGGGACAAATATTGCACGATTCCACTTATATGAAGTACCTAGAGTAATCAAAGTCATAGAGACAGAAAGTAGACACAAGAGTACCAGAGGCTGGGGGGGGCGGGCGGGGAGGAATGGGGAATTCCTTTAACGGCTCTAGAGTTTCGGTTTTACAAGGCGAAAAAATTCCCAGAGGTTGATGGTGGGATCGCTGTGTTGCACAACGGTGTGGGTGTACTTACTGTCCCTGAGGTGGATACTTCCAAATGGTGAAAACGGTGAATTTTCATGAATGTTATGTGTATTTAACACACGCACAAAGTTAGAGAAACACCTGGCCCACGGTTAAGTGTCAGGTGAACACCTACTCTGCTATAGTGCTGCCATTGATCATTTAACAATGATCAATGAAATGAAGGCTAGGGGCTTTAAATGATGGACCCGAAGCTATCTTCTCCGGCAAAGCAAGTTACCAGACCTCTCCACCAGACTGACTGAGGTGTGTCTGTCCATAGGGGTTTTTATTGTTTAGAGACAGTTCAAGAGCTTGTACCCTGATGTAGGATATGCCAACTAAGAACACAGGGGTCATGCCCACTAAAGGCAAGTTTTAAACTTTCTGGTGAATTTGAAAAGAATGTGGCTCCCATTGCTTGTGTTACTTGAGGAGAGATAGGCTTTTAAGGTAAAAAATCAAAGCCAGCACCAAGGCTCTGACCCACAAGGAATTATGACCAACACCTTTCTATGATCTAGTGGCTGGCACCTCCCTCTGCCATATATAAACTCAAGTTTTCAAAGGCAATGCCATTGGCTGAGTCTAGGAGATGGCTCACGCTATAAAATAGAGTCCTATAATTGTCATTTAGTCATAGAATAGGACTAACAGATTTTAAGTCATCCATACTAATAAACCAGACTAGGTTGCATGAAGAGACCAGGTCCCTGAGTAGAGTTTGGGTACCCTGCTTGGTGTGTCGGGAAAGTCATAAATCTGTGTTGCTCCTTGCAAAGGCTGGTGATGGAAGGACTGGAAGGTGGTGGAAAACAGAGTGGAGGGAAGTGGGGAAAGTGTGTACGTGCAGCACTTACGGAAGGTAGCCAAAACCTGCCTTCAGCAAAGCATCAACAGGGGTTGGATGGGGTATTCAGTGAAGTCCTTTATTCACATGAAGATGCTCAAAAATTTCACTACAGGGTACTATGGTTCTCTATAGAATAAGCAAAAACTTCAAAAGGCCTGAATTAGAGACATGATTGTTGTCGCCTGCCAGGAAACAACTCAACAAACAAAAATATTAAGAAGGGTCTGTCACAATGTTATTCATCTACGTATCATGTTTTTTGTTTAAAGGAACCCTTAGTGACTTTTTAATATTTAAATAAGAGTGTCAAGTAATAATTATTTCTTATTATAATTGTAGCTAGTATTTATGAACACTTATTTTGTGTACTTTTCCTACATTCTAACTCTCCTGACATTTAACATATGAAGGACCAAGGGTCAGAGATATTAAGGAACTTCTGCAAGGCCACAGTTACTAAGTGGCAGAGCTGGGTTTTCAACAGGTCTCTGGAGCCTGTGCAATTATCTACTGGATGTGCCCTAGGTCTTTAGTGTGGAGTTAGGTCACTCTTTGGTATTTTCAAAAAAATACATGGTTAGAAGCTGAGCAGAAACATGGTTTTCCTCACCAGATTTAATTTCAGAGAGCAAAGACAGGGTCCTTTTGCTCTCTGCATCCATGCATCTAGTTCAGTACCTGAAACTAAGGAAATGTTGGAATCAATCCATTAATCAATGGACTCCACACAACTAAATTAAAAGATAGTTACAAGAAAATATTTACCAATACAGATCATGGACAGCCACCTCCATAACAATCAATGAAAAAAGTCATACTCTCTGCCTTGGAAGTATTTTTATGCTAGAAAAATATTTCCTACTAATGCCCTTGCTCAGGGGCAAAGTGGTGTGACAGGTGGAAGTATGTGGGAAACCCGAAGGAGATGAAGCAACTGGGCAGGCAGGGAAGGCAATAGCAGTAGCCCTGGGCCCAGCACAGTGCCTGGTACATGCAAGTCCTCAGTAAGCATGTAAGTGAACCAATCAGCCAGAACACAATAGCAGGTCTGCCCTTAGAAAGACAGTAAGGGCACAGGAAGCAATGGACCGTCATAGGGGACCCCATTCCTTCTGTAGGACCGGGGCATCCCCCTGACACCGTTGAAGAGGCACAGTTTGGGTAAGAAGCACTACTCAAGTACTCACAGCTGCCCAACCTACTCAGCGGATCCTTGGGTAGCAAAAGACAGTAAAGTTATTATACGCAATGTTTTTAGAAAATGTAGTAAGTTCTCAATTATTTAAGGGCTGGTCATTTCATCCGTGGATTACTTGAGTTAATGTTGCTTTTTTTTTTTTCCTGCTTGGGTCATTTCAGTGTTCTTTGGTCCTTCCACCATGACAGGGAAACAAAATTAAATTATATCGAAAACGCCAGAACACAGCAGCTACTTCGGGGCAGTTTGTGGCGTATTGACCCCTCCCCAGTCTTACTCAGTAGTTCTGAATGGCTTATTACTGTTTTTATTTCATACATTTCAAGTTCCTCAAACTAACATACAAGACAAGCATAGTCTCATTGCTTCTTGTACCAAACCACTCCTTTCATTCGCTGGCCATTCTATCCCTGAAATAAGACTTGTGAGTATATTTTATTTCTGGCATACTGGTCCATTCATTCATTCATCAACAAAATGGATACAGGCATGGAGAATAGAGCAGAAAGGGGTTCACACAAGGTGCTTCTCTCATGGAGCTGATTGGGAGAGAGCGAAATGAACTAACTAACCAACCAGCAAATCATAAAATAAGCGATTTTTTATCAGATCATTTTCAAGTACAGAATGAAAAAGGGATATGAGAGTAAGTCTCATCTCTAAGGATAAGACACTGAAGTCGAGATCTGAATGAAAAGAAACATCCAATCCTATCATGATCAAGAAGAGTGTCTGCAGAAGAAAGAAGAGCTGGTTCAAGGAAGGTAGGGGGAGGGAAAGAGAGAGAATGTGTGGCAGAAACATAATGGGTGAGAAGAATAGATGAGATAATATCTGAAAGGTCAGCAGGGCATCATCAGAGTAAGGAGCTCTGAACTTTATTCTAAGTATGTTGGGAAGTGATTGGAGGGCTTTAAATAAAGAATTGACATAATCATCCTATTTGCACTTTGTAAAAGTCTCTCTGGATGCTGTGAGGAGCATGGATTGTAGACAGCCCAGTAGCAGAAGCAGGAGGACCAACTAGGAGACTATTACAAGCAAGAGATAATGGTGTCTTGATCTGAAATGAGAGTGGTAGAGATAGGATGAAGAAGTCTGATCCAGGATTTTTTAAGACACAGATCCTACAGAACTTGTATAGAGGATTATATGTTTCTCCCGGATTTTTGACTTGAATAACTGAGTGGGTGGTAATGGTGTTCATGGAGATGTAACAGGACAAACAGGCTTCCTGAGAGGGTACCAAAAGGTCTGCTTTACCCACATGAAGTTTGAGGAGAAGTTTCAACTTATATGGAAATGTCCAGTGGACAATTAAACCTTTGAGCCTGGAGTTCTGAAGTATAGACAAGGCTAGAGGTAGGCAGTCAAACGGTCACTGGCATTGACATGGCTGAATGAGACCACCTATGGAGAAAATATAAATAAAAAATAGAAGGTGGCCAATTCCGTACCTAAGGGGCACTTCAAGTTTAGACGAGGGAAAGGAGAACAGGACCCTGAGCAGAAGGAATCAGTAAGAAAGAGAAATGGAGATTACAGTGTCATGAAAGACAAAAGAATTTTGAAGAGGAAGTAATGGTCAACTTTGCCAAATGTTCTTGAGAGGTCAAGAATGATATGGAAAAAGATAACTATTGGGTTTGGCAACAGGAAGGTCATTATCACTTTGATGACAGCTTCTTAGTGGATTAACAGGGAGAGAGGTCTGATTGGAAGAGGCTGAGGAATCCATATGAGGTAGGGAGACAGTGATTATAGAAAAAAGGAGATTTTCTGTGAAGGGGACAAAAGAAATAGCTGAAAAAAGACATAGGGCAGAGAGGAGACTGTTTTGTTTCAAGGACAAGAGACATCTCTATATGCTGATAGGAAAAATCCAGTAGAAAGAAAGCAATTCATCATGTGGGGGTGAAGGCTCACTGTAGGTACAAAAAGTTTGGGAGGCAAAATAGGTTGGGACTCTGAGCACAGTGAAAAGGTTGGGCCCTCGCTAGGAGCAGAGATACTTCCCCCTTTGCAAAAGGAGACAAGGCAGAGAGCATGAGTTAATATGGAATCAGGCTGGTACACCGGGAGGCATGAAGAAAGATGAGGGTGGAGAGATCCTGCTTGCTCCTCAATGAAGCATGATGCACCATCATCATCTGAGACTGGCTCTGGAGGAAAGATGAAGGTGTGAAACAACCATTGAAAAGAGTGAAAAAGTGAACATCTACACTAGAAACACCCGTAGGATTAAATGTCCAATTGTGGTCTCTTATAATGAATATAAAGGGAGAAAATCAGCCAGTTGTGTATTCTTCTCCAGCAGGGGGAGACTCATGAACTGAGGTAAGCTAGGATGAAGGCTTTTTCAGGAGAACATAATAAAGGTAGCAAAAATATTGACATCATTCCGAAGGAGGCCATTACAGTGATGGGGCATAAACTTTAAGTTGGTAAGGAGGTAGTAAGGTCATGAAAAGGGATGGATTGGAGGTCTGTCCTGAAGGACTTGAGGCACTCAAGAATTGCTAGAGTAGAAATGTGTGCATAAATAAAGGATAAAAAGTGGGATGCTTGGAGTCAAATATTTAAACTTAGAACATCCTCTCAACAAGGAATGACTTACTCTACCACCTCTTCTTAGTGTCATCCCAGTTCTAAACCCTGTGAGATTGAACTTGGCTACTCTGCTTATTTTCTGGATGCCCTTGGACAAGCCATGTAACATCTCTTGAGCTCTTATCCATAAAATAGAGCTGGTCAACCTTTCCTATTACTTTAAAGGTTAGAGATAACATACGTAAAGCGCTTACCACACAGCAGGTGCTCGATCTTGGCTGCCTGTTGGGCGTACCCATGGTTATTCTTACATCACCAATGGCAGCTTAAGAGCTCATAGAAGGGGAAAGAAACTTAGGCTGTGTCTAGTCCATTACTGACCCTTCTCCCCCTACAGCTGATGCTACAATTCATTCTCTTGATTTAAATTTAGCCTATACAGTTACCAAGAGGAATTAATAGTTATTCATTCTATGTAATATTGCACATCTATTTTCAAATTTCTTATTTCAAATAACTTAGAACCAAACAAGCCAAGAATAAATTATAAAGAAATTCCATAATTTTGTGTTCTTATACTTAATCCCTTTTCTTCATTTCAAAAATGATCCTTTCTCTTTTCTCTTTAGCCAGAATTGCTGTTCTAATAAGATGCAATGAATAAACTGGATAGTATCAAAGATTTAACTTCTACTAAAGAAAAGCACTTTCACTCATACTGGTACATTATATAAGTAAAAAAAGAGAAACAAAACTTCATTTTATATATATATATATAAACAAAATTCCCCCCACGAGGAAAGAGGCAGCATTGAGTCAAAAGATTCTCAGAGACAAACTGAATGAAAATAATACAAGAACAGAAGTGTGTGTGTCTTTTAAAGAACAAATTACATCTTGAAAACACATTAATAGGCAGTACTTACATATATTAATTAGGTTAATTAAATTAGAAAATCAAGATAGATTTCTTGTTTATAGATTTTTAGGTGGAAAATTCCCTCCAGTTCTGTAGGGCAGTTAAAAGTCCTCTCTTAACTTGTGGATTAGCTTAATCAGAAGATACCACTGAAGGAAATCATTACAATGGAACAACAGCATGAGTGCGATTTGATATGTTAAGAGTTTTGGGTTTATTGTTTGTTTTTTTTTTTTAACTTCGTGACTGTAAAAAACCTCTAAGAGCATATGTTGATGGATATTTTAGATCCAAGTTGACTCCAGTAGTGAGCACTAAATGCCCCTTTCCTGTCTTTTCTCTTTGCCCCCTGCTGAGGATGCTAATAGGTGGAGATTCTGGAAAATGAAGTCTCTTTATGGTTGCAGAGCAGAGCGCACAGTTCCGAACTACTTCTGCTTACCCAACAGGCACACAGTTCTGAACTACTTCTGCTGACCCAACTGGCCGGATCAACCCCCTGCAGAGTGAAAGTGTGACTTCCTTGAATGAGGGAGAAGTGCTACCTGGTATCACTGGTGGATTGGAGTGAGGAATGGGGCCCAGACAAAGCTTGGTGACCAGTCCTAGAGTTTTTCCCATCAGTTTTAGTCTGGTGACAAGACCCTGAGGTCAGCCACTTGACCCTCAAAAAGAGTAACTAAGTGTTTGTCTCTATTTCAAAACATTCAGAGATATCAAAAGGTGGCAAGGAGGTGGGGGGAATCTGCCAATCCGTAGGGGCCCTGAACACTGCATTAGAAACCAGATTAGGGTCAAAAATGCCAGTATGCTGAGTTCCCTTTCAAGGCTAAATATATTTATTAAGTGCTCATTTTGCAGAGCACCCTGTGCCAATATCATGAATTATACAAAGAGAAGTAAGGCACAGTGGCTCCATTAGTATAAGAGGGAGATCAACACAAATGGCAAAACTGCAAAGGGCTTGTAGATTCTGGCAAGTGCTAGAAGTTTCCAGACAAATAGCTACGGGAGTGAAAGGTGGGAACGGTTACTCACAGTTAGAGAAATGACAAAGGACTTCCTAGAAGGTGGATCATTTATTTGAACTGGTCTTGGAAAATGGGCCATATTTTAATGAGGAGAGACAGAGGAGAAAGTGAATGGTGAAAATAAGTACATCGTGATGGGTAAGTGAAGGCTGTGTGCCCAGGGATCATGAATTCTCAAACTGGGCTGGACTGCGGGTGAGTTACAGGGCGCTACAGTATGTCAGCCTGGAAGAGTAGTCCGGGACCAGATCGTGTACGTCTTGTATGTCGCCTGAGCCAAGGAGCGTGAGCTTTATTCTGATGGAATGGTTTTGGAGCAGAAGAGCAATATAACCAGGACAATCATTAGGAGTAGGACTCTGGCATCTGTGTGGAAAATAAGAGACAGGCTTCCCAGAGACGACTGCTTTATCCATATGAGAGAGGCCAAGCTAACAAGGGCACACCCAAGACACTGGATTAGGAATGGCATGAAAGCTATAGCATCAGGATACCTTAAACAGACAGGGTGGTCAAGGAGAAACAGTCATAATCACATGTGCCTCTAGAACTATTGTGATTGACTTGTAGGACTGTGACAGCATTAATCAGGTTCGAAATACAGAAAGGGGCACAGGAATGAAAATGTCGGGCTGGGGACACGGAGAGACGAGTGTAGCCGTGGACCTGCAAGCCTGCAGGCATTAATAGTGCACGTGGGTGAAGGAACTCAGGAGATACACTGGGCTGAAGTGAGCTGAGAGCATCTACTAGACCAGCTACTGGCACAATGCTGAGAGAGAGAAAAGAGCTTCACAGATGCTTCACAGGGCAGAGGAAGAGGAACCAGCAAAGAGGACTGAAGAGGAATGGCAGAGTGAAGTTAGGAGAACAGGTGCCTGGCATATGGGTGATACCCAATGACTAAAACAAACCAACAACCAACAACCAAACAAACCAGGATACTGCCCAGCCATAGAAATTTAAAAAGAAGAGTATTTTAATAAAGGTGTGACTGCACATGTTAAAAGGGTGAATTTTATCGTATGTGAATATGTCTAAGTAAAGCCAGTATTAACAAGGAATAAAGGGATAATCGACTGTGTAAGATGATATAGAGAAATTAAGTAGACTGAGGGCTGTGGAGCTGTCAGTTAAAGGTACAAATAACCTCTAAAAGAACAATTCCTGGGGCGCCTGGTAGCTTAGTCAGTTAAGCTTCTGCCTCCGGCTCAGGTCATGATCTTGGGATCCTGGGATCGAGCGGGGAGCCTGCTTCTCCCTCTCCCTCTGCTGCTCCCCCTGCTTGTACTCTCTCTGTTAAATACATACATACATACATACATACATACATACATACATACTTTTAAAAAGAGAGCAATTCCAGTAGAGAAGGAATGGCAGGAATCCAACTGTTGAAAGTAAAAAGGGGGTTGAAAAGTGGAAGGATCTAGTCTTGTACCTTTTAATCAATAAGTTCAACAACTCTTAATCTTTTATCTTTAAAATAAAAACAATACATTGTTACTGTGAAGTATTTGGAAAATGTGGAGGGACTTAAAAAAAGGACAAAATGAAAATCATCTAATTTTCTACCGTACTGGGATAACAATGTTTCGTGTTGTGATAGATTTATTTCAGTACATTTTTTCTGTGCTTATTATTTATAGACTTGAAATCATGAAAAACATTCTGTTTTATATCCATTTTAAAAAAAACATTCAATTTTTACCATCATATGGATGTGTCATCATTTTAAAAATCATTCTCCTATGGCTAGACTTTGGTTTATCGCCCCTTTATTTAGTTATTTTCATTGTAATGAATATATTTACTCCTAAATTCTTATCTAACACCGTTTTACTATTTCCTTAGAATATATGCTTAAATGGGGAATTGCTATGTCAAAATACATGGGCATTTTTATGACTTGCTGTATTATCAAATGGATTTTCAGAAAGATGGTACCAATTTACAATCCTTCAAGCGGGGATTCACTGCACGTTCTCCCCTACTGAGTATTATCATTTTCTTTTCACTCACTTTGCCTATTGGAGAGATAAAAAACCGTATCTCACTGTTGGTTTAATTTGCATATCTTAGCTCAAAGAGTTCTCAAATAAGATTCTCCTTCAAGATCTGTGATTTGTTTCTAAGCTTCCTGATTAAAAAGGCAATAGAGAGAAACAGATTGATGAAAAAAGATTATGAAAATGAACACAGATTAAAATTTAGTTCTATAAAACCAACAGAGGGACATATCAATTTGGACAAAGAGAAAGGAGCTCTTCATTTATGATAACTGAGTACTGCAGGGAAAGAATCTCTCTCCCATTCAGTTGCTATTAATCCTTCTGGTCGTTTTCTGAAGTCCCTGTTGTTCCCCCAAGCAATCACAGGAGCTGTGGCAAAAGACTTGATGCACCAATTTTCTCGTATTCTTTATACACATCTCATTGACATGATCCAACATATTCGATTTCACTTAGGGTGGTGTATTTCAGAGAAACAAGCTAAAACTCTCTCCTCAGTATTTGTATTCAAGGTCTAATGATACTGGAATAAGAATGAAGCTGCCATTTCCTAAGAGCGAGGCACTGTGCCATGATTTACACACACTGTTAACTCTAACACGTCACGGAGGAACCTATCAGACCCATTTCTCTGATGAGAAAATTGAGGCTCAGAGCCATTGTGTTGTGCCCTGAGCCACACAGCTATGAAGTGACCTGACACTCCAGTCCAGCTGCCTGGTGCTATATACCACTGTGCTCTCATGCAAACCCCCCCCCGCCGATCTGGCATGTCATTTGACATTAACAATCTGGGAAACAAGTTAGTATCATTATCATTATTAACCTTACTTGAACTTCAAGAAAGGAAAATTATTGTCATAGAGGGATTTCCCAGGATCTCAACAAAATATCTTAAATACTGTAGTGGGCTAAAGTGTATCATTATGATGACAGCAGAGAAAAAAACAACTGGAGTGTCTAAAGAAAACACGTTATGCATCTCTCTCTCTGACCTTTCCAACAATTCTTGTGCTTCTCTCAGCCCTCTGATCAGTGGGGCTCCCACTTTCCCACCATCCGGCTTCGAGGTCACCCCATGTCCTTAATTCCTCACATAACTCAGATGCCTCGCCAGCACCCTTAATCACTGCATAGATCCCTTCCTCCATGATTCCCGTCTGACCAAGCTCAGGCTCCTCCATCGCCCACCTCCTCTGTACCAGCACCCTGGCAACTCAGCTTTACTAGAGAAAACGACAAGTCTTGCCAATTGATCTCACTTTACATTCATAACCAAAAATCTCCAACGGCCACTTAACATTGTCGAATTCTAAATAGACTGCCTTGGGATATCTGTTTTTCTCCCACTCCAAAATGGCTACTTTGCATCTCAAATACACAATGCTCTTCCCCACCTCTGGCTGACGAGCCTGCCCTCTCCGGAGTGGAGAGTAAGGCAGCAATCCTACAGGGAATGGCTCACTTCCTGCTCCCCCTAATAACTGCCCATCTCTGTCACGCTGGATGAGCTAACCCTGCTCCCATCATGCAAGGCAAATCCTGCATGGTGCCCTTGATCCCAGCGTTTCCAAGGCTGGAGCTGTCTCGTGGTTCAGGGCTCTGTCCAAATGTTTCCCTCTCAGAAAACCTCCCTTCCCCATGCAAACTCAACACCCCCAGTCACTTTCCAGTGTTCCTTTTGAGTGCAGAGCTTCGGATGGGCCATGGAGAGCTGCACCAGCATCACCTGGGAATGCTACAGATGCAAATTCTTGGGCCTCACCCCAGACCCCAGAAATCTACCCAGGTCACTCTGGAGATGGAGTGTGTGCTGGGGCCAGCTCCCACCCACGTTGGAGACCGGACTGTGAAATTCCCAGGAATTCTACCAGCTGATTGTTCAACACAACCGCTGCTAAATATGAAACTATATAAGCTTTCAAGTAGCTGAACTGCATTTGGAATGGAAACAGTAATATTCGAAATTCAATGCTTCCTTTTACTATTAGCTCTGCCCTTGAGGTTATTTGCACCTAGCACAGGTGTATGGTGGAAATGCTGTATGCTGTTGTGTTACAGTGCGTCTCTTCTTGACGCGGCATTTAGTGGTGCCACGTGGGTAGCCTGAAATCATCCACAGTGGGAGAACCTACACTATGGGTATCAGCCACTGCTACAAATCAAAGTCTTTTTTTCCCAAAGAGCCAGCTATTAAACATTTCTCAGTCGATCACTGGATGAGGCCCAACAATCTTCATCTGACCAAGCCTTCTGGGGGATTCTGATGCAGCTAGTGTTGGAGTGGGCTGGCTGAGAAGGCCTTTCCTGCCCATCTCCAATCCCCCCGGACCCTCCCTCTACCACTACCCAGTCCAATTCTCCCTCATTCACACGCACAATGCCTAAGTTTGGAGCTTGACTCACTTCAAATCTATCTCTGCTTCACACAACCTGACTTCACCCATAGAAGTAAGTTTCCCGTGTTTCTTATACTTTTCCCCTACAGGAAAATGTACGACTTTTCCAGGGACCCAGGGCAAATCCCTGCTTTATCTTATATTTATGTTCAAGATTCTATAAAAAGTCACTTTTTTCTAAGTGATTTATTTGTAACCTCATCTCATTTTAGTGTTTACTTCTATTTTTAAAACATGATTAAACTAGATGCTTTTTTTTTTCTCAAAGTAACACCTTCTTTAACCATGTCATCCCTTCATTTAGAAGTGTGCTGCTGAATGCAGACCAGCAGATGGCAGCAGGGGCTCTTCGAAAGAAAGCCTGACACGTTCAAAAGCATTTTGGCTAAGAAAGAACTTCAACTGTTATTGCAAAGTCTAGCACATTTCCAAGTCATTTGCTGGTTCATCATATTCCTCATGTCAGCAAACTGCCTTTTAAAATGCAAGATAGATTATGAAAAAAAAAATAAAATGCAAGACAAATTATGTTCTATGGTTTCCTAAGGCGAGTAACAACCAAAAAAGCTATTCACTCTTTTTATGCAAATTGGTTCCTATCTGACAGGAGTAGAGTTTCTGGCTATCCTGTGCTGCCAGGTTTCAAAATTTCAAATTCTTACAGATTCAGATCCAAACTGTTTTACTTCATTAATGTTTTTAAGTTTTTTTAATGTTATCACTTCTACAACCAGTTTTCTTACTAATTCAGGACACAAGATCTGGAAATAAAGAGAACAGATTATAAGCCACAGAATCACCACATTTTTAAACATGAAAAACTAGAGCATTTAGACTCTCTAGGTCCATACTATCATATAGCATCACCGAAAACCATACAAGGCAAGTAAATTGAGTCTGATATTAAGAATGATATAAAAGGGGTGCCTGAGTGGCTCAGTCGGTTGTGTCTGACTCTCAATTTTAGCTCAGGTAATGATCTCAGGGTCATGAGATTGAGCCCCATGTAGGTCTCTGCACTCAATGGGGAGTCTGCTTGAGATTCTCTCCCTCTCCTTCTGCCCCTCCTCCAGCTCACACACTCTCCCTTTCAAATAAATAAATATATTTTTAAGAATTATATTAAAAAACCTACTGTGTGCACAAGGTCTTTGCCTAATTAAGGAAAGCTAATCACGAGGAGTGGTTCTGCGTCTACACAGCACTGGATGTTCAGAATCCATTAGGGATCTTGAGGTTCCAGGGCGGTCCAGCAATAGTAACTGTCCTGGCCTGAGGAGGTGATTGATTTCTGGGTGGTGCATGGACAAATAGTATCAGCACTGAAACAGGGGGGAACTGCCCTTTTTATGACTTAATCTCAATGACATTTGATCAAAATAATTTGGGGGCACATACGATGTGCAGATAGTAGGGAGAAACAAATACACAGCACAGTATTTACTGGACATCATTTCTGGTAGTACAGTCTAGGCACTGAAGATGCTAAGATGAACAAAATGTCATCTCTGCCTCCAGGAGCTCACAGACTACTGGATCCTAAATTTAAGAGATCTTCAGGAAAGCATAGTATTTCTTTCACAGGACTGTTTGGATAATTAGATGAGATCGTTTAAAGAAACACACTTTTTTAATTTTCAAATAACTTTTAATCCCACAGCAAAAAATGTGATGATTATAAAATGTAAATTTTTTTTTATTATGTTCAGTTAGCCACTGTATAGTGCATCATTAATTTTTGATGTAGTGTTCAATGATTCATTAGTTGCGTATAACACCCAGTGCTTATCACAACAGGTGCCCTCCTTAATACTCATCACCGGGTTACCCCATCCCTCCACCCCCTTCCCCTCTGAAACCCTCAGTTTGCTTCCCGGACTCCATAGTCACTTCTCTTGGTTCATCTCCCTCTCTGATTTCTCCCCCTTCAGATTTCCCTCCCTTCCCCTATGGTCCTCCGTGATATTGCTTTGAATATCCACCATTCGCATCGACATGGATGGAACTGGAGGGGATTATACTAAGTGAAGTAAGTTAAGCAGAGAAACGTACTTGAGGGGCACCTGGGTGGCTGAGTCCATTAAGCCTCTGCCTTCAGCTCAGGTCATGATCCTAGGGTCCTGGGATTAAGCCCCTCGTACAGGGAGCCCTACTTCTCCCTCTCCTTCTGCCTGCTGCTCCCCATGCTTGTGTGCTCGCGCGTGCTCTCTGTCAAATAAATAAATAAAATCTTTTATAAAAAGATAAAGAAACGCACTTTACAAACTAAGCACTGAACAAATGTCAGGGTGCCATTATTTTTGAGGAGATGAGTGACAAAATCAAATGTGTTTATAAAAGACTGATATGGCAATGACTTCAAAGACAGATTAAATGGGGAAGGTGACCTCTGGCAGAATGGCCAGCTAGGAGTCCACGGGAATAATCCAGACAGCAGGTGACAGAGTATGAGCGGACTGGGGCAGTGGGCATGATTGAAGGAAAAGACGAACGAAAAATGGGGATGACTCTCTGACAGTAGAGCAATAAGGAGAAAAGAGACAAAAATGACTACAGTGTATTCCCTGAATGACTCGGGGGGAAAGAATTAAATAGCAAAGTCAAGTGGGTGATATAATTTAGGGAAAAAAATGGAGAATTTAACTCTGACATGTTGAGTTTGAGGTGACAGTAGAACAGAAAAATACAACAGAAGGAAGTCTGGGGATGTCACAGCCCACAAACTCCTACTCAACCTTCAAGATCCACCTCCCATGACCTCTTGTCTGGGAAGCCTTTGTCTGATAGCCCTTGGAGATTTGTTTAGTTCCCCATATTCCAAAAGTTAGTTTTTAAAATACTCTAGCACCGTCTTTTTGGGTTGGCTTTATCAGACTGGGTGTCTGGCACTTCAATTGGACTCCATAGTTTGAACTGCTGAAAGTAGAGAAAGTCACCCATCTTTTTTTTTTTTTAATTTTATTATGTTATGTTCAAAAGTCACCCATCTTTATATCCTCAGCACCAACACGGTACACTGTTCAAGGTACACAATAAATGTCTAGTGAACGATATACGTAACTAACCGAGGGGAAAAATCTAAATATCAAAATACAGGATTTGGAAGGCATCTGCTTAAAGGGGATATGAAGCTATTAATACACACAATTCCCAAGTGTTAAAAAGAAAACTCTAGGCTCAAAACAGTGTCACTTAAGACACATCACCAAATCTGGACTTAATACCTAACTTAACTGCAGTTTCAACTACCCCTCAGCCCCCATCCTCTATAATGTAGTCTTTACCTATCAGTCAGGAACTTTCAGATCAGCAGTGGTGAGGATATTTGTCATATGGGCTCTCTCCACCCCCCAAAGATGAGGTAATCTACCTTATAAGGCCCCCTTTCTTCCCCCTAAGAGAAGGTGACCGTGCCTGAAACAATCTTTTTTTTTGCTAATAATTTTCTTGCCTCACCCACCTTCCTACAAAAACCTGCCATTTTGCACAGCTCCTTGGAGCTCCCCTCCCCTTGCTGAATGGGATGCTACCCATACATTGCTTAATAAAGCCAGTCTGATCTTCCAATCTACGTGGTTAGATTTTGTTTTTCAACAGGAGTAAGGGGAGACGAACCATGAGACGATGGACTCTGGGAAACAAACTGAGGGTTCTAGAGGGGAGCGGGTGGGGGGATGGGTTAGCCTGGTGATGGGTATTAAAGAGGGCACGTTCTGCGTGGAGCACTGGGTGTTATGCACAAACAATGAATCATGGAACACTACATCAAAAACTAATGATGTAATGTATGGTGATTAACATAATACAATTTTAAAAAAAAGAATATTTAGAAAGAAAAAGCAAGAGCTAAGGATAGGACAAATGGAGGCAGTCAAGAGAAGAAAAGAAAAAAAAAAAAAGAAGAAAGGAAGTGGAAGGAAAAGAAACTAAGTCAAAGCCTCACAGAAAAAGGGTGCCATCACTCACAACGGAGGACATACTCCAGGCAGAGGCTTAAAATGCTATAGACATTTAAGTGAATGAAGATAAAGAACGAGGCATTGAGTTTCAAAGCCAAACTTATTTGAGAAAATTCCGGTTTATTTCACCAAGAATAAAAATAACAACAATGAGGAAATGTACTTCATTGAGTGAGGAAATCAAGGACAGGGAGGGGATCTCTACCTGCCATCATGCCACGCAAATGCTGCACAAAACCGCATCCAAGTGCGTGCCTATCTCAAGGCAGAGAAGTTGAAAATACCCGAAGGATTAAGAAGCTAATTTTATTTTATTTTTTAAAGATTTTATTTATTTATTTGTGAGAGGGAGCAAGCACAAGCAGGGGGAGCAGAGGCAGAGGGCGAAGCAGACTTCCCACTGAGCTGGGAGCCCGGGGCTTGATCCCAGGACCCTGGGACCATGACCTGAGCTGAAGGCAGACGTTCAACTGACTGAGCCACCCAGGGGTCCCAAGAAGCTAATTTTATTATTTTTTTTAAAGATTTATTTATTTTTATTTTGAGAGAGTGAGATTGAGAGAGAGAGAGCACATGAGAGGTGGGAGGGTCAGAGGGAGACGCAGGCTCCCCGCCGAGCACGGAGCCCGATGTGGGACTCGATCCCGGGACTCCAGGATCATGACCTGAG